>NW_027332080.1:0-233930 GCF_048418815.1 Hemitrygon akajei
CTCTTAGGCCCTGAGACTTAGGGGGCCTTAAGGGACAGGAATCTGCGGATTTAGATTTCAGATGATGATTTATAGTCAAACATGTGAAGTGCTTCAGGGCTGATTAGCGTTTACGGACGGGGTCGTTGCTGGGTTATAGGCCACTTATGTTTAACGTCAGGGATGTGGGGAAGTAGCGGTCAGATTGGCGTTTGGGGAAATGGTGGTGGTGGTCTGGATGTCTGGTAAGGTTTTATGGAGAGGGAAGTGTGGTGCTGGAGGTCAGATTAGATTCAGGGTTTAAGCTGAGAGATGTGGGGTGCCAGAGGTTTTTAGAGTTCAGATTGAGGTTTAGGGACAGTGTTGAGGGGATTTAGAGTTCAGTTTATGATTTAAGGAATGGGATGTTTGGAAGTTAGTTTTCATATTAGGGTAAGGGGCGGAGATGTAGGAGGTTACAGTGCAGATTAGGATCAGGGATTGGGATGGAATTAATGGGAGGACAGATTCATGTCTGGTGACGGGTTTTGGGGTGTTAGAAGTCAGGTTAGGCATACGGCAGGTTTGTGAAGGATTTAAGTGTCGGATTGGGTTTAATGACAAGCATGTGGGTGAGGTAGATATCATTTTGGGTTTAGGGACAGGAATGTGTGGAGTAAAAGCTTACAATGTGGTTTAGGGACAGCGATGTCAGGTAGTTCGAGGTCACATGAAGCGTTAGACGTCAGATATAGGAACTTAGAATTCAGATGATGATTAAGGCAGGGTCGCGATGTTTTAGTGGTCAGATAGTGGTCCCACTATCAAGGGACTAAATGACTACAGGCCTGTTGCTTTGACATCTCTGGTCATGAAGTCCTTTGAGAGACGAGTGTCGGCTCACCTGAAGGACATCATGGGCCCCCTGCTGGACCCCCTGCAGTTTGCTTATCGGGCAAATAGGTCAGTGGATGATGCGGTCAACATGGGACTTCATTACATTCTACAACACCTCGACAACCCAGGAACTTCTGTGAGGGTCCTGTTTGTTTACTTCAGCTCGGCGTTTAACACCATCGTCCCAGAAATCCTCCACTCCAAACTCACCCAGCTTACTGCCTCCCCCGCCATCTGTCAGTGGATCACAAGCTTCCTGACTGACAGGGTACAGCAAGTGAGCCTGGGGAGCATCATCTCTAGCACCCGGACAATCAGTACCGTATCCCCCCAGGGATGTGTGCTCTCCCCACTGCTCTTCTCCCTTTACACTAATGACTGCACCTCACAGGATCCATCTGTTAAACTCCTGAAGTTTGCAGACGACACAACTGTCATTTGCCTTATCCGAGACGGTGATGAGTCTGCATACAGACGGGAGGTGGAACGGCTGGTCCTCTGGAGTGGTCAGAACAATCTGGAGCTAAATACGCTCAAGACTGTGGACTTCAGGAGGAGACCCCCAATACTCCCCCCACTCACTATACTCAACAGTATTGTGTCTGCTGTGGAGACCTTCAGATTTCTGGGTGTCACAATCTCCCAGGACCTGAAGTGGACACCCAACGCGGACACTCGTATCAAAAAGACTCACCAGAGGTTGAATTTTCTACGTCAACACAGGAAGTACAACCTGCCTCAGGAGCTGCTGATTCAATTCTATTCAGGAATAATCCAGTCTGTTCTCTGTTCGTCCATCACTGTCTGGTTTGGATCAGCTACCAAACAAGACAAGAGTAGACTTCAAAGAACCGTCAGGGCTGCGGAAAGGATTATTGGTGTGAAGCTGCCCTTGATCCAGGACTTATATGCATCTAGAGTCAGGAAGCGAGCAAGCAGCATTATTGTAGACCCATCACACCCTGGACATCACCTGTTCCAACTCCTTCCTTCTGGTAGGCGCTTTAGATCACTGTATGCCAGGACAAATAGGTACAAGAACAGGTTCCTTCCGTATGCAATCAGTGTTATCAAGACTTGAATTTTAGTTTATTATAAATCAAGTCCACCCGTACATTCAACTAGAAGGACCTCATTGCATAGAGTTTATGATTATTTGCACTATTGTTTTGTTTGTTTTTAATTCTGTACAGTGAGAGCTCAGGGAAACCGGCATCAAATTCCTTGTATGTGTCCTCATACTCGGCGATAATAAAGGATTCTGATTCGGAATTAGGGACACTGATGTGTTTGTGTTTATAATGGCGGGGGGAGTGTGGAGATTGAACGTCAGATTGGAGCATGGGGACTGAAGGTACGTCTTGGCCAGAAATGTCAACGTTTTGCAATTTTCAATAGATGATACCTGACCTGCTCAGTTCCATAAGAATTTTGTGCGTTGCCTATCTGACCACTTGTAATCTTAATACTTGCCGTGCGGTTGCCTCTCAGTTTGATGCCTGGCCAACCTGTCTCTTTAACACAGGTCACCTTGTACTGGCAGCAACTTCGTACACCTTTTCTGCACTCTCTCTCAAGCACACACACACACACACACACACACACACACACACACACACACACACACACACACACACACACACACACACACACACACACACACACACACACACACACACACACACACTTCACGATCTCCCAGTCTCTCTTTACCCCGCCCCCACGCAAGCACTCCACTCAGCCAATCCCAGATATCTCTCTCTTGCAAGCACTTTCCAATCTCCCTCCATTTTCTCGCGGTCCACAGCACTGCTGCTTCCAATGCCCCTTTCAACAGGACGACCGCCCGGGAATAACAGATGAGAGACGAGACGATTAATGAGAAGATCTGGAGCCCGGACTGGATACATTGAAGCTGCATCTAGGTTGCGCTCAGGCCGCGACTTTATTAATGAATTGAAACACCGAGGTGATCGGGTATTTCACCGCGCTGATCACCTGCTCCCTGAATTTCGACTGAGTCAACGCGTAAATAAATGTGTTCGTGCACAAGCTGAAATTCCTCATCAAAACGCCGACCGCATGAAATATCCATTCTGATTCATTGAAATTGAAACCAATTGCCTTGACCTGATAATATATGAAATTTACAACCAGTGTCATCCACAGGAGGATGAAGCTGCCGGAGATGGTGAAGAGTAAAACCACAGACCTCCTCCTGCTCTCCATCTCCGGGTCACTGCGGTTCTCCCCCTTGCTCTGACCCTTCAGCCCCTTACGGACCCGACTGGCCACTAAAATGTGTCTGACTGTCAGAGCGTTGAGGAAGAGTATCACAGCAAAAGGGAGCAACGGAGTTAAAACAGTCTCCACCCAAGCCCGTGCTACCCACCCGGGGTCAGTGGTACCTTTGGCCATGAGTTTACAGAACCACGGCACATTGCCGATGATCACTTTATGTTCAAAGAGGAAGTAGCGGGGAATGTTCTTCAGACAGAATAGTACACCGGTGGTTGTTAGAACCACAGCCGCAGTTTTCCCGGTACAATATTTTGTTTTCAGTTTCTGGCAGCAAATGGCGACAAACCGATCAAAGGTGAAAGTGACGGTGAACCAGACAGAACAGTCTGTGGCTGTGAACCTCAGCACCTCGGTAACGCTGCACACAGGGGTGATGTTAAAAAAACTGTACTTAAAGTAATTGTTTTTTATCCGGTACAGAATGATCTCGAAGAGAATGGTCAGTAGATCAGCCGCTGCCATGGCCACCAGGTAGCGAGTGGTGCAGGTAGAGAGGCCGCACTTTCCCCGGGACAGGATCACAATCGCCACGAAATACACTGGAGAGGGGGGGGGGAGAGAGAGAGAGACAGGGAGGGAGAAGAGGGAAGAGAACAGACACTGGGCATTACTGAACACAATCACCGGGTTTCGGATAAAGTTCAGGGCTGCGAGAATGTGTAAACAGCTGCCAATCTAACATCTGACACGCGTCTCACTATCTCTGAACTCTTGTATTCACTGTGCAAATAAGGCGATCTGTGACTTATCTTAGGTGCTAAAAACTAGCTGCATGAACAACAGCGATCGATGCTAATCCTGATTCCATCACTGATGGGGCCGGTTTCTCTGATTGAGCCGTGACTGAGCAGGCCGCGAGGAACTCGGCATCTGGTGGGACTGAGGACGGAGCAACGCACACAAAGCACTGGATGGTCACGGCAGCTCAAGAGCTTTTACGGAATTGAACAAACACTCACCGTGTCGGGCCTTTCTTCAGGACGAAACGGTGCCACAATTTACGACGGGTCTCAGAGGGAATGCTGGGTCAACTGAGCAAACGGAGGCTGAGTGACTCCGTTAATGGATTAATTCTACGACGCAGAGCAATTCCATAACACACTTCAGTATGTCCGAGGGCACTGACTCAGGTGATAAGACCCAATTATTGACCAGCAGACAATGGGATCCGACTATGACAGACTCAGCAGTGAGACATAAAACACAGGACCAGGTGTTCAGTCTGATCAATATCTCAGAGACAGTCAACTTCACAATGTAAAACCCTCCCGGTCGCCCAGTCGCATCTTCGGTGCGGGGAAAATGCCTCTCTCCAGCATGGGGTATTAGTCTGGACGAACTCCCAGTAAAACCCTTCCAATCACACCTTCCCGGAGAGTTTCACTGGGACTACTCTGGAAAAGGTGTCATTAAAGGGACGAAAAACTTCCGGGTCGATCCCTGCCGGCGGACGGGTGACAGAAGTTTTGTTTTATTGGTCATTAAATATGAAAAATCAGATGTCGAATTGACAGGATTGATATTTCTGACGGATATATGTGTAATAGTCATCAAGTTGGAAGCTGGTAAACTGATTGGAAACAGGTTAGTATACAGAAATGCCAAACACTCACCAGTAACTCCAAAGACAGCAATGAACACGTACAATATTTTCCGCACACTCTTGTAAGTATCCCACATTGAAGACATTTTCTCTGCCCAGTGATTCGTCCCCCGTGCAACCGGCGATCTGTCGGAATGGAATGTTAAAGCAGCAGAAGCCTGGGGTTTTTAATACCATTTAGCGAATCCACAGGGAGAGGTTTCAACAGATTCAGAAATAAAGATATTCAAACTATTTCCAAACCGATTACGTCAGACACGTGCAATCCCCACGTTGACAGATCGCGATTACTGTAGTGAATTAATTGTGAAACGGCAAAGAATGGATAATGTGATGGTATTAAGGGCTGTAAATTGGGATTAGCATTCTTCCAGCAAAACACCATCAGACCCATCTTACCCCCTCTTGTTTGTGTCTGTGTGACCTTCGACCTTTAGTTGGGGAAATCGTATAGAAGATCCTCTGGAATAAAACTATTTCTCACTGTCATTCTACAGCAAGTCTGATCGCACCTCACCTGAATGCAACCTTAAACACGGGAAAATCTCCATACACTGGAAATGAACTCAACACTCGCATCTCAATGCTACTTCCCATTCCCATTCCGACACATCAGTCCGTGGCCTCCTCTCCTGTGCGATGAGGCCACTCAGGTTGGAGGAGCAACACTTTATGTTTCGTCTGGGTGGGATCCAACCGGATGCCGTGAATATTGATCACTGGAACTTTCCGTCAATCTGCACCCCCTTCACCATCCCCCCATTCCTGTTTCCCTCTCTCCTTATCTCCTTAACTGTCGATCAACTCCCTTCCTCTCGCCCTTACCCTTTTTTCCATGATCTTGTACCCTTTCCTATCAGATTTTTCTCTCTCCATTTATCTCTTTCACAAACTCACTTCACCCCGCCACACTCCCGCTTTCACCTATCTTCTACCACATTGACCGCTTTCTTCACTCCTTACACCTCCCCGCGCCTTCTTGCTCTAAATTCTCTTTCTTCTTCCAAGTCCTGATCAAGGGTTTACTCCCTGGCCTGCACACTCCACTGTCTCAGCTGGGGGGTGAGCATGTTTTAATCATAACACACTGTAACCTCACCAGGACCCACCCCTAACCCTACTCCCTGGCCTGCACAGTCCGCTGTCTCAGCTGGGGGGTGAGCATGTTTTAATCATAACACCCTGTTTCCTCACCAGGACCCACCCCTAACCCTACTCCCTGGCCTGCACACTCCGCTGTCTCAGCTGGAGGTGGGCATGTTTTAATCATAACACCCTGTAACCTCACCAGGACCCACCCCTAACCCTACTCCCTGGCCTGCACACTCAGCTGTCTCAGCTGGGGGGTGAGCATATTTTAATCATAACACCCTGTAAACTCACCAGGACCTATCCCTAACCCTACTCCCTGGCCTGCACACTCCGCTGTCTCAGCTGGGGGGTGGGCATGTTTTAATCATAACACC
This sequence comes from Hemitrygon akajei, assembly GCF_048418815.1. Taxonomy (NCBI): domain Eukaryota; kingdom Metazoa; phylum Chordata; class Chondrichthyes; order Myliobatiformes; family Dasyatidae; genus Hemitrygon; species Hemitrygon akajei. Next base: position 6,226 of record NW_027332080.1, read on the forward strand.
CTGTTCCCTCACCAGGACCCACCCCTAACCCTACTCCCTGGCCTGCACACTCCGTTGTCTCAGCTAGGGGGTGAGCATGTTTTAATCATAACACCCTGTAACCTCACCAGGACCCACCCCTAACCCTACTCCCTGGCCTGCACACTCAGCTGTCTCAGCTGGGGGGTGAGCATGTTTTAATCATAACACCCTGTAACCTCACCAGGACCTACCCCTAACCCTACTCCCTGGCCTGCACACTCAGCTGTCTCAGCTGGGGGGGCTGAGCATGTTTTAATCATAACACCCTGTAACCTCACCACGACCCACCCCTAACCCTACTCCCTGGCCTGCACACTCCGCTGTCTCAGATGGGGGTGAGCATGCTTTAATCATAACACCCTGTAACCTCACCAGGACCTACCCCTAACCCTACTCCCTGGCCTGCACACTCAGCTGTCTCAGCTGGGGGTGAGCATGTTTTAATCATAACACCCTGTAACCTCACCAGGACCCACCCCTAACCCTACTCCCTGGCCTGCACACTCCGCTGTCTCAGCTGGGGGGTGGGCATGTTTTAATCATAACACACTGTAACCTCACCAGGATCCACCCCTAACCCTACTCCCTGGCCCGCACACTCAGCTGTCTCAGCTAGGGGGTGGGCATGTTTTAATCATAACACCCTGTAACCTCACCAGGACCCACCCCGGACCAGACTGCACGGCTCGCAAACTCAGCAGTCTCAGCTGGGGCAGAGTATGTATTAATAATAACACCCGAAAGTGCCACAGAACACGACGGAGAGCTGGAGAGGCGGAGAAGATAGTTTAGTTGTCGATGTGTGTACATCCGTGTGCGTGTGTCTGTGTGTTTATGCCTTTGACCATATGAGGGATGATTGATAAGTTCGTAGCCTAAGGTAGAAGAAGTCAATTTTATAAAACCTAGCACATTTATTTTTCAGCACAGTCCCCTCCCACATTTACACACTTAGTCCAGAGGTGATTGCATGTCTGTGTTGATGTGTGAAAGTATGTGAGTACTTGTGTCTGTGTGTGTGTGGTTTGTGTGCGCGTGTTTATTTTGTGTGTTCGTGTGTTTGTGTCAGTGTCTGTGCGTATGTGCATGCGTCTATGACTATGTGTAGGAGTCCGTGTGTGCGAGTCTAGGACTATGTGTGCCTAGTCTGCCTTAGTATGAGTATGTGTGTGTTTCCGTGTGTCTGTTTGCTGTGTATCTCTGTATCTGTTGCTGTTGCGTGTCTCATCCTGTCTCTTTGTTCTTTTTGATTTCAGTGTCTGCATTTGTCAGTTTTCTGTGCCTGTTTATGAGTGGGTTTCAGTGTGCAGATCTGTTTGTTAATTTGTTGTACTATGCGTGCTTGTCTGTGCTTGGTGTGCGTATGTGTTTGTGTGTCTGTGTATACCTGCAGTATTTGTGTCAATATTTATGTGTGTGTGGGTGAACCGCTGTGTGCGTCTCTGTCTGTCTCTGCCTGTGGGAGAGTCTGCGGTAATGGTGGTGTTCGTGATACCATGTCTCTGTGCGCATGCCTGTGCCAGTGCCAGTGCCGTATGTGTTTTGCTTCTGTTCAAATATGAAACTAACTTTATTATTAAAGTACTTACATGTTAACTTATACTACATTGAGATTCGTGTTCTTGCAGACATTCACAGTGGAGTAGAGAAATGCAATAAAATCAGTGAGAACCTACATATAAGGACCGTTAAACTAATAATATCCACACGGATTTGGAGTACAGATGTATTTGCGGTGGGGTTCCACACGGATATTGGTGTTCTGACAGATTTGTGCTGTCTGCGTTTTTGGAGTTGTGACGAATCTCGAAGTTGTTTCATTTATAGATGCTTTACTAGTAGATGCACTTATGAACTTTGTTCTTGCTATTTTTAAGGTGGAGACAGAGATTTTGTTGGAATAATTCTTGTTTGGGATAATCGAATTTGCATGTGGGTGTATCAGTCATTTCGGGATGTGGATAGATATGGGGGTGCATACGGATTTGGAGGTGCGCATGGAATTCGGGGTCCTCACGGATGTGGGGTCTCTGCAGATTTGGAGTGTGACCAGTCTCAAATTGCTTTCATTTATAGACACTATAATAGTACTTTTAAACTTTGATCTCAGCTCGGAAATTTATTTATTTTGTAATTTGGCGTAATTTTGTATATTTTTCCTGACTACTGCTGTAAAAAAAAACAAATTATATAATATAATAATGTTACACCTGACTCCAATGTTTAAAGGAGACATGCGTTGCAAGTTTATTGTTTTTATACACATAGTGGTGAGTGTCTGGAATGAATGGCAGGGGTGGTTGTGGAGGCAGATGCAATAGAGGCTGTTAGATATCTCATGAATGTGAGGAGAATAGAGGGATGTGGACTTTGAGTCCTAAGAAAGAATTGTTTTTTTTTTAAAGCATAAAATGACCAGTTCAGTTGCTTCTGAACAACACAGTCAGCAGCAGGGCCCGATGCATCTCTGGTCGCTCGCCTCAGGAGGAATGTGATTAACCTGGGAAGCCGCTGTACTGTTCCGTGTTGGTGAGACCACAGCCGGAGGACTGTGTGCATCTCTGGTCGCTCGCCTCAGGAGGGATGTGATTAACCTGGAAAGCCGCTGTACTGTTCCGTGTTGGTGAGACCACAGCCGGAGGACTGTGTGTATCTCTGGTCGCTCGCCTCAGGAGGGATGTGATTAACCTGGAAAGCCGCTGTACTGTTCCGTGTTGGTGAGACCACAGCCGGAGGACTGTGTGTATCTCTGGTCGCTCGCCTCAGGAAGGATGTGATTAACCTGGAAAGCCGCTGTACTGTTCCGTGTTGGTGATACCACAGCCGGAGGACTGTGTGTATCTCTGGTCGCTCGCCTCAGGAGGGATGTGATTAACCTGGAAAGCCGCTGTACTGTTCCGTGTTGGTGAGACCACAGCCGGAGGACTGTGTACATCTCTGGTCGCTCGCCTCAGGAGGGATGTGATTAACCTGGAAAGCCGCTGTACTGTTCCGTGTTGGTGAGACCACAGCCGGAGGACTGTGTGTATCTCTGGTCGCTCGCCTCAGGAGGGATGTGATTAACCTGGAAAGCCGCTGTACTGTTCCGTGTTGGTGAGGCCACAGCCGGAGGACTGTGTGCATCTCTGGTCGCTCGCCTCAGGAGGGATGTGATTAACCTGGAAAGCCGCTGTACTGTTCCATGTTGGTGAGGCCACAGCCGGAGGACTGTGTGGATCTCTGGTCGCTCGCCTCAGGAGGGATGTGATTAACCTGGAAAGCCGCAGTCAGGATTCACGGCTTTAGTAGCCGGGACTGGAGAACTCGAGTCAGAAGGAGACTGGATAATTGCTGTGCACTGATCCCAGACCTGAGGGTGATCCAACACAGATTCTGACCTCCCCCTCCACAGGCCCCACTGTCACGATGCGATTGTAGGTTGGTGCAAAGGGTGACACGTGACACAAAGTGTTCGTAACTGAAGCTGCTGTACATAACTCAGAAACACGCGAATCGCATCGGAATTACAACTCCCGTTGCTCACCGTACGAGATGGACTCACATTCACTGTGAACTACAACTCCTGTCACCGCGCTCAGTCGGCGGCCGCTGACGAACATTCGGGGCCGCAAGGCCATATAGAAGTTGTAGTCCAAATGCTTCAACTCCTCACTCGATCACAGGTTCAAAACTCTTCCTCAACCGGCACAAACATCCACCGGATCGATTCACCAAGACGTCGAAAAAAGAACCACGCCCGTTGTTCCGGACACCGTGGCCAACATCACCAAAGGCAGAAACTCGCTGAACTCCGCGATGGTTGCTGACAACAAATGAGGAGGGGCGTATCGTAGCTCAGATTAATATCCATCGCTTGCTGTCACTGGCTGAGTTGCCTGTCTGTCAAAAAATAACAAAGACGGTGATTAGTTAATATGGACGTCAGTTATGGAGTGTTGCCTTGCAAAAAGTTTGAGTGTTAACACTCAGAGAAAAGACGGTGAAATCAGTGGATATTCGTCCACATCGCGGTGGCCTTACTAACGATATTTACTGCTGGATTAAATGAAATTAGTGACGGTATAACCAATGTGCTGGATTGTACTGATCAGACATCTAGTCGGACTGAGGAAATTAAAATTATTGTGAAAGCTGCAGAAAAGTATCTGAGTGTAGCTGGTGTTTTGTGGGAAGCTATAAATGGAGCTGTGATTATTCGTATCCCAGTTTAGTCATGAACGTACCTAATGGGATTAAAATATTCCAGTGGAATGCCAGAAGCCTGATTTATAAAGCTCATGACTTTGATATATTGGTGTCACAAAGGAAATATTTGGTCACTCTTGCAAAACAAGCAAAACCTACGTTGTGTTTGAGATGTCTGTACTCATTTCTTTTTGCCGTTTTTAATCTGGAAAAATATTCCTATGTCAAGTGGAGAAGTATACCTGAAACAAGGAAACTGGTGTCAGTTAAAGTGAGCTCGGACACGTACAATTTCCAATGTAACAGTGCAAAATAAGTGAGTACAGTACTGCCTTTTTTCCAGAAAGTGAATGGCCCCTTCCAAAGCGAATGTCGATAACGTCACTCCGCCGCAGTCTGACACATAAATGAACATGTGTAGAGTGTCACTGAGAGGGTGTGGTATGGGAAATATAGCCGTGCAGTGAAAAACAATGCTTCCCATCCCCTCTCGAGTAAGGTTGTCAAAGATCACAGAGAGAATACGTTAGAATGGGGTTGACAGGGACAATAAATGAAACACGATGGAATTATGCAAGGATGCAATACTCTTGACGTGAAGTGATGTCACACCGCTTTATGCATCAGCGATGTGACATCACTTGGAGAATTGTGATCAGGTTTGGACATCTTATGTTAGAAAGAATATACTGAAACCGGAGAGTTTTCAAAGAAGGCTCACACAAATGATTCCAAGATTTATTGGCTCGTCATAGGAAAAGCCTTTGATGGCTCTGGCCTGTATTCACTAGAATTCAGAAGAATGAGGGGTGACCTGTTTGCAACCGATCGACTGGTGAAAGTCCCTGACGGTGGATGTGGAGAGGACGTTTTCTATATTGAGATAGTCTAAGACTAGAGGAGACAGACTCGGAATAGATGGACGTCCTTTTACAACGGGGATGAAGAGGAATTTCTTCAGTAAAAGAATGGTGAATCAATGGAACTCTTTCCCAGAAAAAGCTGTGAAGGCCAAGTTTTACCTGCAGTATATTTAATACTGAAGGGATACGGCGAGAGGCCAGAAGGTTGATGCTGAGAGGAAAAAATAGATCCGTTATGATGAAATGCCGGGCGTAGCCAACTTGATGGGCCAAATGGAATAAAGCTACCCATGTATCCTGTGGACTTAGGGAATGGCGGAACAGATGATGGATCGCATGGGTCAATTGTGTTCCTATGTCTTATGGCCTTACGACAGAAATGAAATCAATACTGATGAGAGGAATGATTGAAGTACTGAATGAAGAGAGGGCAGCGGCTTGTGCAGAATAAGACCGGGTCTATGTCAAAATGGTGAAAGAAGGGAGACAGATTTCACAGGGAAATATATACAGACCATGAGTTTTACATTGGCTGTCGTAGCTCGCAAGAAAAACATAACCTGGAAGTGTTTGCATTTGTGTATTGTAACACGAAACAGTCTTAGAGCGGGAAGCTGTAATCACCCATTCATCAGTTTACCGGGGAAATGATCAGTATGGAATTTCATCCGCGATCCAGTTTTGCAAAATAATTTTGCATTTACATGTATGTTCAACACCAATCTGCATTTTCCTTTCGAGTTAATTGTCCTCGTAATTAGAGGGTTCGCTCTGCAGAAGCGTTCAATCTAATATCGTGTGTCTACAACTGTTATGAATTTTAAATTTCGTAAATCGTGATGTTCTCAGAACAGGACCGGACCAACACTGCACACGTGCCATGTGTGGATTTCTGTAACGGTAAACGAGAGAAACAATAAACCCTTGCACACTACTTCACTTTTTAAATATATACCATTTCTGTTTTTGCTCGAGATTTAATCTATTCAATATACGTACACTGTCATTCACTTACTTATTTAATATGATTATTATTGTTTTCTTTCTTCTATATTATGCATTACATTGAGCTTCTGCTGCTAAGTGAACACATTTCACGACACATGTCGTTGATAATAAACCTGATTCCGATTCTGAGAGGACAAAAGATGTTGGCGTTAAGAAGAAGCCGCACTGCATCGTGACGGAGCATCGCGATCCCGGCTGCACTTTCCGTTCTGTCCACTTGATGTCCCCATACCTCCAACCATCCGCAGCTCAATAGCGGCGATTCAGGGAGGAGCCGAGGAATGGACTCAGACATCTCGTGACATTATATATTCGGCTCCGTGGATCAGAAACAAATCCAATTGTAAGTTGTCTTGGTCTACTCAAATAAATCTCTGTGACATTCGTGTGTCTGCTATATACGCAAATAATCAAGTAGACTTGTGGGGGCGAGAGCGAACGTCACTGGCTGAGATTCGGAATCAGGTTTAAGATCACGGGAATATATCGTGTAATATATTGCCTGCCGACGGCAATACTTCCAACGAATAATAATAAAACCATAAATTAATAAGAAGTTAATAATTATATAAGCAAATTAAAATCAAATCGTAGTGCAAAAAAGGATGAAAAATACTGAGGTAGTTTTTTATGGATTCTCTGTCCATTTAGAAATCCGATGGCATCTCTAATTAACCTTTTTCTTTCGGGAGCGGGAGAAGCTGTGCTTTTTTTTTGTCTTATCGATGTTGGTTCTTCTAAGAGTTACCGGGAACCAGAGAAAAGTTGCATCTCGAAATTCTTCGCTCATTCTGTCGGCAACACAATTTCATAGCTCTACCTGAATAACATTTTCCACTTAGTAAAAACCCTGAAACACATTTTCTTATGTGCATCCTCGGGAAAACTATAGAAGAGTACGTATGATGGATCATTGGAAGCTCAACCAGAGTGCAAATACAACAAACTGTGCAAATGCTATTATAAATAAATAGCAATAAATAAAGAGACATGAGATAATGAGACAAAGAGACCTTGAACGTGACAGCATTGGTTGCGGAACATTTCAATGATGGCATTTCAATGTCGGTATGCCCTTTTAATCAAGAGCCTGATGGTTGAGGAGAGTAACTGTTCCTGAACCTGGTGGTCTGAGTTCTGAGGTGAGGGATCTCTATTGAACATTTCAATGATGAGGAAGTGGATTTCATTGTCGGTTTGCCCTTTTAATCAAGAGCCTGATGGTTTGGAGAGTAACTGTTCCTGATCCTGGTGGTCTGAGTCCTGAGGTTAGGGATCTCTATTGCTCGATGCCGCCTTCCTGCGATAGCGTTTCATTGACATGTGCTCGATAGTTGGGAAGGCTTTAAGCGTGATATACTAGGCCAATTCCGCTATTTTTTCAAAGATTTTTCCTTCAAAGGCAGCGTTTCCATACCAGGCTGTGTTGCAACCTCTCAATATACCCTCCACTGCACATCTGTAGAAGTTCTTTGTAGCGGGTGAGGTGCCGAAGGATTGGAGGATAGCTAATGTTCTTCTGTTATTTAAAAAAGGCTCCAAAGATAAGCCGGTGATACTGACAGTATCGTATTCTAAGGAACCAAATATATAAATAGTGTATTACGCTTAACTGGGCCATTGGTTAATTAGGGTAACTGGTTATTCGGGACAACTCTTAAAGAACAGAATCTAATAGAGAAAATAGCTGGGCATTCCTATGCCGCTTAATTGGGACGGAAAGTTTCAAACTAGCGTCAGTCATTTGCACTTATGTGGCCGTTTGATTCTACACCGTGCATAGATCAAATATTTCTAAAATTGCCTCCGCTGTGTATGCTTGTGTTACGTTAATCATCTGTGTCAAAGGAAGCAGAATTAAAAGAACGGGTCTATTTTGACTTCCTCTACTGGAGCAAGTCGATAATTAGGCAGATAAAAATTTCAGCATGGTATAGATGGGCCGAAGGGTTTGATTCTGTGCTGTTCAGCAATTCTAATCATTCGACTACCTACCCCCGTCACAATCTCACTAATCGCTGAATCTACTTGTATACCAGCTGTCATATCTTTTGTCCGAACTCGCTGCTTCCCGTTCCCCTGCCAAATTAGCTTGAACCCTTGCCAACAGCTCCAGGAAAATTGCACGCAAAGATATTGGACTCCCTCGAGTTCAGGGGTAACCCATCATTTTTGTGCATGTCATAGTCATTCCCGGAAGAAATTCCAATGACCTAGAGCCGTGAAACCCTGCCCCTTGCACCAATTCGGCAGCCACATATTCATCTGCCAAGTCACCCTATTCTTCCCCTCAGTGGAGCGTGGCATACACAGCCACCCAGCGATTACTCGCCCTGTGGTCCTGCGTTTCAGGTTGCTGCATTGTTCCCTATATTCTCCATCCAGGATCTCCGTCGCTATCTTCCCCTATGATTGGTGCCTAAATGCACTACGACTTCTGGCTGCTCGCCCTCCCGTGTTAAAACACTGTGATACCAATCTGAGACATCCCTGACCCTGGCATCTGGGAAGCAACATGCCACCCGGGAGTCTCTCTCCATCTCCAGTGCTCTCATTGTCTCGACCATTTGTTTCCGAACCACAGAGCCAGACTCAGTTCCAGAGACCTGGTTCATACATAAGAACATAACATAAGAGTTAGGAGCAGGAGTCGGCCAATCGGCCCCTCAAGCCTGCTCCGCCATTCAACAAGATCATGGCTGATCCAATCTTAACTCTAGATTTCACCGAATCCCACAAGGCAACAGTGCCAACCAACAGGGCACCATGCCGCCCATTTTATTTTATTATTCATCCCGCCCAAACCCATGTGATCACCCGGGAAAAAAAAAACGAGTTGCCAATTGAGGAGAAAAAATACAGGCAGTATTAGGAAATGGAAGCTGCAGCCGGATTACCTTCGGCTCGTACGGAGAATGAGAAGATGAAGGGACGGAGCTGCAGAGAGATAATGCCTTCCTCCACCTCCTCACTATCAGTTCCAATATTGGTTCTTGATTGTGTTGATGCTACAGGTTGATGTCAAGAGCGACTGAGGTTTCTCATAGTACTTTCTGGCTATCCAGCCATTACAGTTAAAATGCTCAGGGATCTTGACAAGATGAATTTGGAAACGCAGTTTGCTCTTTTGTGTGAAAAGCCTCGCAGATCTTGGGAGATATCACAATGGTCCATGCACGCATGAGCACTACATCATTATTCATTTCTTCCAATATTTTTCTGTGTAATTTATGGTAATTTTATGTATTTGCACACTAATCCTGTCGCAAATCAGCAAATTTCTATCATATAATTCAGCGGTAATAAAACTGATTCTGATTTAGAAATGGAGGTATGAAGGGTGGCAACGTGCTTCTTCAAAGGACAGAAGAGGAAGTATTTGAGTACATTTAGAGATGGATGAATTAATGATCGGCTCAAAGATGAACAACAACAATGGGAGAACAGAATGCATATTTCAGGTGGTAATTCGATCACTCGTGAGCGTATTAAACAGGTCATAGACTCTTAGAAAAGAACAGCAAGGAAACAGGCCCTTTGGCCCTTCAAGTCTATGCTGAACCATTATAACCCAACTACACGCATTGACTTGCACTGAGAACATAGCCGTCCAGATCCCCACCATCCATATACCAATCCAAACTTCTCTTAAACGTTGAAATGATATTCGCATGTACCACTTGTGCTGACCACTCACTGAGTGAAAAAGGTTCCCCTTATACTTTTCATCAGTCACCCTTATCCATGACTTCCGTTTGTAGTCCCAGCCAACCGTAGTGGAAAAGGCCTGCTTGCATTGGCCATATCTATACTTCTCATTCAGTGTACCTCTATCAAATCTCCTCTCAATTGTCTACGTTCCCAGGTAACTAGTTCCCAGGAACTATTCAATCTGTCATTATAAATCCGGTCCCATAGACCCGACAACATCCTTGTAAATCTATACGGCACTTTTGTAACCTTATTTTTATCTATCCTTACATAGATGACCAAATGTGCACACAATACCCCAGATTAAGCCTCAACAATGTCTTATACAAGTTCAACGTAGCATCCCGTCTCCTGTAATCTACACTTTGATTTATGATGCCAATGTGTCAAAAGCTTTCTTTCCCGTTTCTACCTGTGACTGAATATCGAACTGTATTCCTCGAAGTGGAAAAACATAGGCTATCATGTAATTCCTCTGGCACCTCACCTGTCGCTTAGGATGATTGAAATATCTCTGCTAATTTCCTAGCAACTTGACTCTATTGGGTCCGATGACTCCTTGTCAGACCAGGGGATTTTATCCGCCCTAATTTAGCACAGGACAAGCACCTCCTCCTCATAAATCTATGTAGGGTCCATGAATTTAATATCACTTTGTCTTACTTCTATAGACTCTGTGCCGGGACTCCCGAATATATAAAGACGCAAACAATATTTTAAATATCGTCAATCACTTTTGGCTCCATGAACGAATTATCATCCTGGTCTTCCAGAGGACGTCTTTTGTCCTCTGGACGTTGCTTCAATATTCTCCTGCATTTCTTATAACACACAAGCACATCGCTTGTTCCTATCTGCTATGGACCCTCCTTTTTTTTCTTAACCATGGCCTCAATATCTCTTGAAATATATAGCACAGTCTATCCGAAAGCACAGATCGTTTCTGATATCACCAAATAGGATTTTGATGGTCAACACGTCCTACTTTTTTTCATATTGACTTTGAAACTAACTGCATTGTGGTCACTCGATGCAAAGTGTTGTCCTACAGAAAACACCTGTCACCTGTCCTGTTTCACCTCATAACAGCAGATCAAGTATCGTTCTTTCACCAGCTGCAGTTATTTCTATATTCGTAACAACATTGAATCTAATTCAGTTCCACATTTGCCCGGCAGATGCCAGTCAAAGAAATTGCTTCGGAATGCCACGCACAAGTTACTCGTTGCATATGTCCGTCCATCTATTCCCATTTCGCACTCTGACCTTTCCCAAACCTGGGCCACAAAGCCAAAAATTCTGTGATCCAACTCACTGACATAGAAGGTACAGGACACGGTCCGAGACAGACCCCTGTAGAAATCCACGAGAGATTATCAGACAGCCAGAAAAGACTCCCTTCGTTCCCACTTTTTGTGACAGATGGCAGGTGACAGATGTGTGCAAGGGAACACTTTGGGATCTGAACACATGGGACGATTTTCAGCTGAACTACAAGGGAATTAATGCCCAGTTTATATGTGATAGTTTCCCTCACGAGTCACACCATACCTCCTCCTTCAATCTTGATTTTAGAGGGATATTGAGGAGCTGTTTAAGAAGAGGAAAGCGGAGCATATCAGAAATCAGCCATTAGGAACTAATGAGTCACTTCGGAAGTGTAAGCAATACATGCAATACTTAAGAGAAAATTTGGGATGGCTAAAAGAAGGCATAAGCTTTCTCAAGTAGATAAGGTGAGGAGCATCCTTAGTGTGTCCAGAGATATGTGAAGAGTAAAAAGGACTGCAATGGTCAAATGCGGTGCTTTTGACGATCAGAATAGTCATCTACAGATCGAAGTAAAAAAGATGGAAAAGGTAGTAAAATGTTTTGCATCTGTATTTGTTTGTAAGACGAACACATGGACAGAGGAATTGGGCCAAAACGGTAGTAAGGTCATTGAAAATATACAGGTTACACAGGAATAGATGTTTGATGACTTTAGGTAAATTAAAGCGGGTGAATGCTCAGGTCCTGTAATTATTGCAGTTGGGGAGTGCAGAAATTGCAGACACATTGACAAAGGCACTTAAAATGAACTTAGCCAGGGGTGCGGTGATACAGGTTAGATTTCCTTATTCAAGAAAGGCTCAAAGAATACGACGGAAAATTAAGAGTAGATAAGGAGGTTACCAGTCCTGGTTCAATTATAGGAGGATCTTCTTAGGGACAGGATATGTAGGTACGGTAAACTGGATTTGCAGATGACACCTGGATGCAGAGCGGTGTGGACAACAAAGACACTTGCAGAAACTTGTAGCGTGAGTGGAGCCGATCTATAAGTGCCTGAAAAATGGAATTTAATTCAGACAAATGTGCGGTGATGTGAGGAAATCTGCAGATGCTGGAAATTCAAACAACATACACAAAATGCTGGCGGAACACAGCAGGCCAGGCAGCATCTATAGGGAGAAGCACTGTCGACGTTTTGGGCCGAGACCCTTCTCTCAGCCTCCATTTTCTGCCTGCTCCCGTAACTCTTCATGCCCTGACTAATCGAGAATCTATCAAACGCCATATAATAAGTCTTCCAATTCCAGAATCATTTTTGTGACCCACCTTTGAACCCCTCCCAATGTCAACACATTCCTTCTTAGATTGGGGGCCCACATCCGCTGACAATACACCAAGTGATTTATAAAACCGCAGTATACCATTCTTGTTTTTATATTCAAGTCCACCCAATTTGCTTTTCACTGATACAACGTGTAAAATTTACCTTTGAAGAAATTTCCCCGAAGAGTGCCAAGTCCCGTTCCACCGCAGATTCTTGTTTGATTGTTCTATCCACTTATGAAACAATCTACTCTTTTATTTATTCCAGCAAAGAATATGCCCATGCAATTCGCGGCGCTGCATTTCTTCTGCCACTTCTTCACCCATTCTCCTTGTCTACCTAAATCCTTCTGTAGCCTTTCTAGTTCCTCAAATTACTTGCCCCTCCACCTATCTTACAAACCTGCCTACAAAGTATCAATCCTTTCATCTATGTCATTAACATATAACGTAGAAAGAGGAGATCCCAGCACAGACCTATTTGAAACACCTCTGGTCATCGGCAGTCAACCAGAAGAGGATCCCTTTGCTTCTTGTCAGTCATACACTGCTTTATCCTTGCTGGAATATTTCCTGTAATACAATGGCTGCTAACTTGTAAAGCAGCCTCATGTGTGAAACCTTGTCTAAGGTCTTCTGAAAATCCAACATATACAACATCAAGAAATTCTCCTTTCTCTGTCCAGCGTATTATCTCTTAAATGAATTCCAATAGAGCTGCCAGGCAAGATTTTCTCTTGAGGGCACCATGCTCACGATGGTCTATGTTATCATGTACCTTCGAGTTCTCTGAAACCAGCTCCTTTACGATTGACTCCAACATTGTTCCAACCACTAAGTCAGACTTTCTTCTGGCTCTCTTCCTTCTTCAAGAGTCACGTGACATTTGAAATTTTCCGTTCCTCTGGAACTATGCAGTATACATTAATTAGTGAATTGTCATTACTAATGCCTCGACAATATCTCCACCAAACTCTTTCAGAGCCCCAGGGTGTTTCCAATCTGGACAAGTGACGTAGCTATCTTCAAACCTTTTATTTTCCCAAGAACCCTGTCCCTAGTAATGTCCACTTCACACACTTCTTCCCGCTGAAACTCCCGAACTTCTGGCATACTGGTCGTGCCATTCACTTTGAAGAAATTTGCAAAATTCTTATTCAGTTCGTCTACCATTCCCTTATCCCCCCAAAAAATCTCCAGCTTTATTTTCCAGAGTTCCGATATCCACTCCCGTCTCTCTTTTAGTCAGATCATTGAGCGCGTGAAATATCTTGTAATGTTGAAGTTGTAAAGGGCGTTATTCTGGACATACTGGGAGTATTGTGTGCAGTTCTCGGCACTAATCTACAGGAAAGCTATCAATAATCTTGAAAGGGTTACAGATAAAATTTATAACGAGATTGCTAGGACGTGAGCTACAGGGAAATATTTAGTAGGTTTGGAGCGCTTCCCCTCAATTTGGATGAGACTCAAATAAGGGGTAATATATTAAGGATGAAAGGTGAAATGTTTAAGGGGGACATGAGAGGGAAGTTCTTCCATCAGAGGGCGTTTAGAGTGAAATGATTTGCCAGAGGAAATGGGGAATGCAGGCTCAATTGCAACATTTAGAAGACGCTTGATATGTACATGGTTAGGAGGGATATGACAATCTATGGCCCTGGTGCAGGTCGATGAGACAAGGCCAGAAAACAGATCACAGGTTGGAAGAGGAAGGCGGTTTGTTTATGTGTGTGGTGTTCGATAAGAATCCTCTCCAGTAACTTCGCATTTTAAGAAAGTCTAAGAATTCGGTTATGCCTGATTATGTTCTGTTATGCCTGTTCTGCAGTTTTCTGTTAATTCTGTTGGTTCAACAGTATATTACGGAAATTTATAATGATATGTTACCCATTGTTGCAGAAGTGTCAGAAGACAATTTAACTGGGATGTTGGTGTGGATGTTTTTGTTTCTTAATAAACGGTAACATTAAAGAAACAATTTACCAACCATTTATCAGAAAAATACAGTAGAGTTGGTTGCCATCATTTTCGGCTTACAATGTGTGCAGGAAATTTATCCATGTAAAGTCGAAATTTCTTCATATTCTTTTTCGGTTTTGATGAACCTTCAAACAGGTTAGTCTCGCAGTTGGTCAGATTTCCTGTTGGAAACTCACCTGACATTATTTCATATTCAATGTATTGGCTTATATGTCTGCATCTAATTGGCCCCTGCACACAGATGTGTTCAGGGGAATGTGCAGGTTGTCGGTTTCGTTAGAAAAGTGTTGAAACTTCTAATGTAGATGAAGACGGGCCACTTAGCAAATCAGAAGCTAAGGTATTCAGAAGGTTAACAATTAAGCTCTTTTGGCAAGACTGGTGGGATATGGGCATAAGGGGAGACACATTTACAGAACACTTGTAAGTGTTGGGTTTATCGCAGAAGGGGGTAAAAACAAGAAGGGAAGTAATTATATTGACATGACTTACAATAGACCACACTCTGCTTAATTATTCATTCTGTCGTGTTGGGAAGCATCATTATTGGTCGTGCAGATAAACGAATCAAATGAAGGCTTCATTGCTATCTTTGGGGCTGAAAGCATTCATTTACAAACTTTTTCTTTAAGTTACAGGAGTGCCATTAATTTAATTTACAGTTTTGTTTCGTTATATCCAATTTATAGGACGTTTTGGAGTAATTTAGCTTTCATTTGAAAACAAAAAGAAGCTGTGAGGATTTTATTTCCAAATTCTCTACACCACATTCCAGTTCAGTTCGTAGCGGGAATGTGCCTTTAAATCCCGCGTCAACCGCCGTTTATCGAAACCCAACCCGATTTCTTCATGTTAGCCAGTCATTCAAGCGAAAGGCGGAGACTGATGTGATTGACATTGGATTGGCTAAAGAGCATTAGACTTGAGTCCGTACATCTCATGCGAAAGTCAGGCCCTGAGGATGGTGGGCTGGAATGGGAACAGATGGAGCAATTGATGTGCGGTATACCGGAGTAGTTCTTTGCTGTAATCTGTGGTAGCCAATGAGGTAATGATTCTTAAGGACGGTGCTGGGCCCCTCCCCCCACACATAATTCTGATGTCAGGACCTGCCAGTCGATGGAACACTCGCCCGAGAACAATGCTTGGAAGATCGGGCGGTGAATATGAGGGGCTGCAGAACGGTCTGGGGTGGCGACAACCGCTTCTGGCTTTTGATCAGGTCGCGGCTTTATTAATGAACTGAAGCACCGAGGTGGCCGGATATTTCACCGCGCCGATCACCTGATCCCTGAATTTCGACTGAGTCACCGCGTAAATAAATGTGTTCGTGCAGCAGCTTAAATTCCTCAGCAAAAACCCAACAGAAATAAAGATCCCCTCAGATTCATTGAAATCAAATCCTGTCCCTGAGACTTGGTAATATATGACATTTATAAACTGTGTCATCCACAGGAGGATGAGGCTGCCGGAGATGGTGAAGAGTAAAACCACAGACCTCCTCCTGCTCTCCATCGCCGGGTCACTGCGGTTCTCCCCCTTGCTCTGACCCTTCAGCCCCTTACGGACCCGACTGGCCACTAAAATGTGCCTGACTGTCAGAGCGTTGAGCAGCAGGATCCCAGCGAAAGGGAGGAACGGAGTTAAAACTGTATCCAGCCAGTCATATCCTACCCACCCGGGGTCAGTGAAGTAACTGCCTTTGATCACACAGAACCACGGTACGTTGTCGATGATCACCCAGGGTTTCCATGTGAAGTATCGGGGAACGTTTCTCAGACAAGACAGTACACCAGTTGTTGTTAGAACCACAGCAGCGGTTTTCCCGGTGCAATATTTTGTTTTCAGTTTCTGGCAGCAAATGGCGACAAACCGGTCAAAGGTGAAAGCGACGGTGAACCAGACAGAACAGTGTGTGGCTGAGTACGTCAGTACTTCGATAACACTGCACACAGGGGTGATGCTCAGAAAACTCCACCGGAAGTAATACCGTTTGATTTAGTACAAAATGACTTCGATGACAATGGTCAGTAGATCCGCCGCTGCCATGGCCACCAGGTAGCGAGTGGTGCAGGTAGAGAGGCCGCACTTTCCCCGGGACAGGATCACCAACGCGACTAAATTCACTAAAGAGTGAGAGCGAGAGAGAGAGAGAGAGAGAGAGAGAGAGAGAGAGAGAGAGAGAGAGAGAGAGAGAGAGAGAGAGAGAGAGAGAGAGAGAGAGAGAGAGAGAGAGAGAGAGAGAGAGAGAGAGAGAGAGAGAGAGAGAGAGAGAGAGAGAGAGAGAGTAGACACTGGCCATTATTGATAACATTCTCCGAGAGTAACAAGGAATGGGGTTTCAGCTCTATATCACACTGTTTCTGCCCTGCCTCCTTCAGTGTGGAAATACAAAGGTGAGCGGTCAGTCGTCGGCGATAAAAACGAGCTGCATGAACAACAACGATTTTTGCTGATCCCGATTCCAGGGGCCGGTTTCACTAATTTATCCGTGACTGAGCAGGCCTCTAGAATGATGCGGCCGGGAAGGGATACAGAGGGGGTGGCAACACACAGAATACCGGAGGAATTCATCTGATCAGGCTGAGACCCTCATTCAGGAGAAGCTGTGCCCCAATTTACAACGGGACTCAGAGGGAAAACAAAAACAGTTTAGCAATCCGAGATTGCGTGGCTCCGTTAATGGATTACAGCGCAGCTCAATTCGATAACACTAGTCAGCAGATCCGTGCACACCGCTTCAGTTGATCAGACCCATTTACTGACGAAGAGGCAGTGGGACTCTGCGATTCCACAGGGATACGTGAAAACCGGGCCAAGGGATCGATAACGTAGAAAGTGATCTTCAAAATGTAACCACCACCCCCGGTCACACCTTCTTGGACAGCTGCCTGTACCTGGAACTGGGACAACGCAGGACCAGGTGTAATTGAAACCCTCCCTGTCTCACCTACTTCCAGCACTGGGACAACTCTGGGTAAGGTCAGATTGAAACCCAGCCAGTGACACCTTTCGGGAGAACTGCCCGTCCCCAGCACTGGGACAAATCTGGACCAAGTCTCATTAAAGCGCTTCCAATCACCTCTTCCCGGAGAGTTGTCCGTGCCCAGCACCGGGACAAATCTGGACAAAACTTCAATAAAACCATTCCAAACACCTCTCCCCGGAGAGCTGTCTGTGCCCAGCACGGGGACAAATCTGGACAAAACTTCAATAAAACATTTCCAATCACCTCTCTCCGGAGAGTTGTCCGTGCCCAGCACTGGGACAAATCTGGACAAAACTTCAATAAAACATTTCCAATCACCTCTCTCCGGAGAGTTGTCCGTGCCCAGCACTGGGACAAATCTGGACAAAACTTCAATAAAACATTTCCAATCACCTCTCTCCGGAGAGTTGTCCGTGCCCAGCACTGGGACAAATCTGGACAAAACTTCAATAAAACCATTCCAAACACCTCTCCCCGGAGAGTTGTCCGTGCCCAGCACTGGGACAAATCTGGACAAAACTTCAATAAAACATTTCCAATCACCTCTCTCCGGAGAGCTCCCGGTGCTCAGCACTGGGACAAATCTGGACGAAGCTTCAATAAAGCCCCTTCAGTCATCTCTCCCCTGAGATCCCTGTGTGCCCAGCACCGGGACAAATCTGAACAAGGTGTCATTAAATGTAAGAACGACGTTCGGACCTATCCAGTCAGTTAGATAGGAGACTGAGGTTCAGTTCTGCTTTTCATTAAAGATGAAAAATTTGAATGTTTTATTGACAGGATCTATAGCTCTGACAGATATTTCTACGATATTCATCAAGTCGGAGGCTTGTAAAATGGTCGTAAATAGGTTAACACCGGTTAACACACAGAAATAACAAACATGAATTGCTCTGCTCGCTCACCAGGAATTCCGATAACGGCGATGAACACGTACAATATTGTCTCCACACTCCTGTATCGATCCCACATTGCAGACATTTTCTCTGTCCAGTGTTCTGTCCGCCTGATCTCTCGGAATGAAATGTCGAGGCGGCTCATGCCTGGGGTTTTTAATAACACTTCGCTACTCCACAGGGAGAGATTACAACAGATTTAAAAATAAAGGCTTTTAAATTATGTACAAACCGATTACATCACACAAGTGCAATCCCCACGGTGACAAATGTGAGTACTTTACTCAATTAATATTTCAACCATTTGTCTTAGCTGGTTTGCCCGAACAAAGGTGATTGAACCTCCTCATTTACATTATCAATTAAATGTGATTCCACTGTAAATACGGTGCTTCAAAGGAACCATTGGTCAGACACAGGATACTGAACTAAATCTTGCAATTGTTGCTTGTGAAATTGTATTGAATCACCCGCTGTTACCATTCTCCTTAAAAGTATGAACTCTTGATGCAGTTTGATTTTTGGGGGACTTTACCGAGAGCATCTCAAGAAAATGTCAGTTTGTGATGATGAACGAACACTTGTATATCCATTAAATCCTCCAAATTCTTCCGTGACTGTTCTCAGCCAGAACATTTGGCGGCTCGTACAGGACCTACCATAACTGTAACATCAAACTCAGTAGTCTCGTAGGGGTGGGGGGGGGAGGGTTGCGTATGTTTTAAACGTGTCACCCCGTAATGTGATGTGTCACAGAGCACGGCTAAGAGTTGTGAAGACGGATAAGAAAGTGTAGGGGGGTGTGTGTGTGTGTGTGTGTGTGTGTGTGTGTGTGTGTGTGTGTGTGTGTGTGTGTGTGTGTGTGTGTGTGTGTGTGTGTGTGTGTGTGTGTGTGTGTGTGTGTGTGTGTGTGTGTGTGTGTTTGTCTTTTTCTCTGTCTCTGCAACTTAGTGTGTGTCAGTGTGTTTCTGGGTAGACCCATTGTTTCTGCCTGATCCTGTCTGAATATACACGTGTAGGTATACCACGAATTCAGTTTATCCCCTTTTGTTCAGTCCCTTCCTATCTGTCTCTGCAAATTGCACGTCCTCTCGATCTCTCATATCAAACACTTCACAAAATTGCTGCCTGAACCATTATAACAAATCAAGAGCAGACGTCAAACTTAGAATTGCATTTATGATTAATGTCTGTACATATGAAACAACCTAGAGATTCGTCATTGTTCCAAATCGGCAGACGCCTTACAGGCACATTGGGTTATCACAGAGCAAGAATCAGTTCAAATAGTTTAGAAAACGGTTGACTCCACCTGAGAAAATGGCAACAACAAATTTCAACGTTCAAAGTGCATTTATTATTAAAATATCTCTTAATAATACAACTTTGAGAATCGTCACACCTCCAAATCCTGAGAAGACTGAAATACATGCGCACCCCCGCATTCAAAACCATAGCCTTGCATGCTCCAAAACTATATTCCACACAATCCATGTGCACCGTCTTCCCCAAACTCTGCACACACCGAAATCCTCCTGCACTCACTAATAAGTGTGCAACCCGAATTCCCTGTGCGCACCGAACTCATAAACGCCAGTTCATTCTCCACCGCCCGCAAATCTGGATGCACCCGAATAATCCCAGACAACCACCCATTTCTGTGCACATCCCCAAATCCCGGTGCAACTCCATATCCCCCAAAACACCCCAGCTCACCCGTAAACCCGCACTGAACCTTTGAATCAGCCTCCCAACTCTGCACATATCTGCACATCAGCGTGAACCAACAAAGGGGTGCTCAGCAGCAAACCCGCGTTGAACCCTCAAGTCAGTGTGTACCATAAATCAGCTGACACCACAAAATGCCAGTGCACCCACACATTCGCTGACAGTAAATGTTCGCACGTCCGTTAAGCCGCATGTGCGACACAATCCGTCTGCAGCCGCAGATTCACCACCAACTCCGAAATCTGCGCATATCTCCAAATCCGTGCGCAGCCCAATCCCTTCATACACCGACACATGAGACTATCCCAGAGCGGGAATCATCTCAAACACTTCACAAAATAGATGCCTTGACATTAGGAAAAACAAAGCAACAACAGTTCAATATCCAAACACACGTCCACGCGCGTACTTACCCACATATCCGTTGTCGTCGCCGTAAATTAGGGCATATCCCAAATCTGTAAGCATCGGCATTCCGTGTGCACACGAGAATCAATGCACAATCCCAATTCAGTGTCACCCCAATTCCGTGCGCACCCTAAACCAGCTGACACCACCACATGCACATCAGATTATCCCAGAGGAGGAATCACTTTCAGCAGTTCCACGTTAATAATATAACAAAAACAAGCAACAAATTTCAAACTGCATTTATTATTAAAATGTCTATAAATGGAGCATCTTGTAGATTTCCCACAGCTCCACATCCCGAGACGGCGAAATACCGGCCAAATCCATGAATACCTCCAAATCCGCTGACATTTCCAAATCTGTGCACCTCCTCAAACCCATATTCACCACCGCGTCAGTGGATAGTGGATGCCCCGAAATCCAGCGATACCTCCAGATTCGTTGACAAACCCCTATTTCTGAGCACATCCTCCAATCCCTGTACATCCCCAAATTCACCAAAACACTGGTAAATCGGCGCAAATCTCAAATTTGTCTGCACTCACAAATCCGCGTAACCCCGATCTTGCCGACCCCTCCACATGCAAGTTAGATTATTTCAGAGCAAGAAACATTTGGCTCCGTTCACAAAATATCAGTCTCCACCTCAAAAGAAGGAAGAACGGAGATCAAGGTTCAAGTTGCATTTGGTATCAAATTCTGTATAAATAAACCGACATTGAAATTCGACAGACCTCAGAATCCACTGATATTCCCAAATATGTGTACATCCGCGGAGTCGAATGCAACCCCCAACGCAGTCTTCACCCCAAATCAATCTACACGCAGCCCCAAAACAGCCGACACCCCCAAATCCCATATCCGTGTGCACCCCAAACCTGTTGACTCCCCTTTACGCACTTTAGATTACCCAGAGTAAGAATCATTTCAAACAATTCAGAAAATAGCTGCCTCCACCTTAAACCAAATAGCAAGAACCAAGTTCCAAGTTGAAAATGCAATTATTATTAAAGTATCAATAAATGAAACAACCTTGAGATTTATCCACGGACACGCCTTATCGGTCTGCATCCCCAAATCCGCCGACACATCCAAATCTGTGCGCAGCCCCAAATCCATATGAACTCCCAAATGCCCGTGCAAACTCCAAACGGGCGTTCACCCCTCCCAAAGCATTGTGCACCCACACATTAACCAACACTCAGAAATCCCTGTGCACTTCCGTATTCGCCAACACAAAGCGCTGCCCGAGATTTCCCACGGTCCCGGGACCGTGCTTACTTGCGGGTGTTGGTGGACGAATGGTATGACGAATCTGAAAGTTGTTTCCTTCTTCAGTGAGCTGATTGAAATAATTCTTGCTCTGAGAATAATTAATGTGCATTTGGGGTATCAGCGGGTTTGGGCTCAGCACGAATATTGGTTTGCACATTTCCACATCCACCTCAAACATCTGCTGGACGCACTTACCCAGACGTCGAAAGGGAACCGCGTCCATCCTCTGAAAGTTATCCCGGATTTGTGAAATCCTCCCGATGTTATGTGTATTCAGAAAGCCTGGTAATTCGTACATTTAAGTTATTCTGCGAATGATTATACTGTTACGTGGCGTGATAGGTTATCTGGTAGAGGGGTGGTGTGAACTGATTCTTGCTATGGGATACAATACTGTGCATATGGCGGTTTGAGCAGGTTTAGGGTGCACATGGATTTGTAGGTGCACACTTACTTGGGGTGTCGGTGGATTTTGTAGTGTGATGAATCTGAAAGGGTAATTTTTCCAGTTTTATATGTGTGTGGGGTAAACTACGGCGGGACTGGCACGTGACCTCGGGATAGACTGGGGCAGCGTTTACCATATTACTGTTGAAGTTCGAATACTTACATATCCTGTTCTTTAGAATGTGCTTCAGTAAGTTTGGAGTGCAGACAGATTTGCTGCTGCACACGGGGTTGGGGCCGCGAGTTGATTTGGGTGCGTGCTGGTCGAAATAGATGCACGAGGAAGGCAGTATGTCGGTTGACTTGGAGTTGTGAGAAATCCCAATGATGCTTCTCTCATAGATACTGTGACGAGATCTTCAGGTTTATTCAATATGGACTGTGCCTTTAAACAGAGAGCGGGAGAGCGTGTGTGTACTGATTCAGAGGGAGACCACCGAACAGCCCGTGAGTTGCCAAAGTTACGGCGGAGCTGAGCTATATGATAGACAGCTGGCGTTCAGCATATTTGGGATATATACAAGGTCAGCTGGCTTTTCAGACAGACACACGGAAGGCACAGACAGAAATAGACACTGGATGAGCTTTGTATGCCCACGAAGGGTGGGTTTCGCTCGCAGTGTGGAAAAGGGATGACCAGTTGAAAGCTATCTGTGTTCAGCCCTTGCATGAGTTGATAGCTTGACCGCGTGAAGACGGTACCCTTTTGTTTGGTCACAGTCGGTGACTTTAACAGGACTTCGGATTAAAACGTGGGAAGAATCGACGGCATCGGCTTACTCGGAGAACAAATCACCTCTCTCTCTCTCCACAATTCTATTCAACTCAATATCACGAACTGAACTGACTTCATTCCTACAACATCGTAAGACTGTATCATTTACCACCTTGAGCTTGAAGAGGTTTAGGGTTTTATGTTTACACACATATATATGTATAAACTCTGGTAACCTGTTTGATTTATCTTGTTTTATATTATTTTATTGCATAGTTACTAATAAATTCTGTTTGTTGACAGAAGACTCAGACTCCAGGTGTGTTCCATT
This sequence comes from Hemitrygon akajei, assembly GCF_048418815.1. Classification (NCBI taxonomy): domain Eukaryota; kingdom Metazoa; phylum Chordata; class Chondrichthyes; order Myliobatiformes; family Dasyatidae; genus Hemitrygon; species Hemitrygon akajei. The sequence goes on from NW_027332080.1 coordinate 29,387, forward strand.
GCTGTTTTTCCTTTTAACCCGTTACGGGGTACGTAACAATACCCAATTGAGAGCGCACCCCAAAATCCACCTGCAGCCCAAACCCGCTGACAACTCCATATTTACCCACAAACCACTGAATCTGCGCATTCCACAAATCAGTGTACACCCACATTTTCGAGAACACACTCCTAAATCCGTGCACATCCCCAAATCTGTGTGTACCTACAAAACCATGTGCACACCCATATTCGCTGTCATGTCAATAACTCCTCACTATTACCAATTTGGTGCGCACTTCAAACCCTCTGACACGCGCTGACATGTGCAATAGATTATCTCAGAACAAGAATTGTGTCAAGCAGTTGAGAAAATGGCAACTTCGTCACTAGTAATGCCAACGTAGCCCAAAAGTTGTGTACCAGTCTTGATACGCCGACTCACCAATATCTGTGTGTAACTCGAAATAGCTCCTTCAAGTACATGAGAGAACTCCACCATAAATAGGCGCACACCACCATATTTGACAATTCAGCCCTAAATCGCCCCTAAATTTGCGTACATCAATAAATTCGGTGAGTACCCCCAAACATGTACCCATCAACAAATAAGAGCGCACCCAAAATCTATGTACACTCCAAACCCTCTGACAAGCTCACAGGCCCATAAGGTCAGATCAAAGCAAGAATCGTTTCAAACAGTACACAAAATAGCGGCTTCAACCTACAAAAAAAATCAAAGTCCTAGGTACATTTATTATAAAAGTATCTATAAATGGAACAACCTTCAGGTTCGTCACAGACTCCAGTCCACCGACACCCCTACATCAGTTTGCACCCACGCTATCCATGCACGTACCCAAATCTGGGTGCACCTCAAAGCCGAGTGCACCGCTCCATTCACAATAGTTTCTCCCAGAACAGTAATCATTTCAGACAGTTGACAAAATAGTTTCCACCATATTTAAATAGCAAGAACAAAGTTCAGCTTGCAAAATGCATTTATTATTAAAGTATAAATAAACGAAACAAACCAGATATTTATCATTACTCAAAATCCACCAGCACGCACAAATCCCTGTGCACCTCCAAATCCACCAACATTCCCCACATACACAGTAGATTATCCCAGTGAAGAATAATTGCAAACAATTCACAAATAGGTGTCTCCACCTGAAAGACATAGCAAGGGCCATGGTTTAAATTTGAAATTGCATTTATTAATAACGTATCGATAAAAGAATTGTCACGCCCTGGTAAAGGTTTCCGTTCTGAGTGATTGGATTATTATTAGAGGTAAAGGGTGCTAAGGAGAGTGGGCCATCTAATCAGGAGAGTGGGTTGGTCTTCTGCCTGACAGAGGTGGGAGAGGAAGAGAGGAGGCTGTGGCGAGAAGCGGCTGTAGGTTTCGATCTGGAGGGGACCCTGATTCGATGGGGACAAGGTGTCGGAGGCTCCAGAGGATCGATGAATATGATTTTTAGGAAATTCGAGCTCCAACACGTGCATATTTGGCTGTTTGATAATAATTGGCCCTTTTTGCTGTTTCCGTTTTTCTTCTCTACTAACTATTTAGTTGAAATAATATTCACAAATATTATCTCTTACTATCTTTTCTTTCGATTAGTCCTGACGAAGGGTCTCGGCCCGAAACGTCGACAGTGCTTCTTCCTATAGATGCTGCCTGGCCTGTTGTGTTCCACCAGCGTTTTGTGTGTGTTGTTGTTTGAATTTCCAGCATCCGCAGATTTCCTCGTGTTTGCTCTTTAAATTCACTACTGCGAAGCCTCTGGCAGTGATGCCTACACTGAAGAAGTTTAAATCTTCTCTTCGACGGGAGTTCAGTGAAACCCTCTCTCGCTGCTCCCCATCTATAATTCCTTCGGCCCTTCAACTTTTCGATCATATTTCGACCCAGACCCGCTATTACAGCCATATATCCTTCCTTGGAACGTGTCTCCGCCGCCAAATGACTCCAGTTGGTTTCAGGATCCGTTTTCGAGCTTCTCAATTTGGACCTTCCGAGGATCCCAGGTACTCACATTTAATTGACTCTGCCTCCCGTTGTTTCTGTGAGGGCGACACTCTCCGCCGTGAGAAGGTACCTGGTGTCCCTGTCACAATCCCTTCCACGCCTCCGGGACACCTTTTTCTCCATTTGCAATGGACCTGTCCGTTATTTCATCCTCCGTCGGATCCATGCATGCAATCGCCGTTTCTTTGACTTTATCACGTCCTGCAAGGATCACAAGATCGTCCACCTGCAACCCAGGGCATATTCAAAACCCGGACTCTACACATTCAACGCGTGTTGCAACCACAATGGACAGCTTCAAAGCGATTGCACAGCCACCGACTGCGACTCCAGCCTTGAACTCCAAGGCCGGGTTTTCACGGGATACAATTGTGACTCCCGTCTCCCCTTTCCCCACCACCACTCTGCAATCCCCTCTCCCTCAGATCCCATCGTCAGCTCCTGGGCCCTCAGAGGCTCCATCTTCCTCTCACCCTAACCCTTCCCTCTCCACCGACACCACCAGCATCCCCCCTCCCCCTTCTGATCCTAGCTCTCATCCGCGCCGGGTCTTTACCATTCCCTCCGCCCCTCAACTCTCTGAGGCACAGCGCTCTGTCCTCAGTAAGGGCCTCAGCTTTATCCCTCTTCGCCCACACCTCAGCGAGTTCTGCGTACGCCATGACGCTGAACTCATCTTCCGCCGGCTCCGTCTCCGAGCTTACTTCTTTGGCAAGGACTCTCCTACCCCCACCGATGAACCCTTCTCCCGTCTTCAAACCTCTTCCTCTTCATGGACACCCCGCTCTGGTCTTCTGCCTGCTCTGAATCTCTTTGTTGCTAACTGCCGACGGGAATCAAGCGCCTCGACTTCACCACACCCTGTTCCTATTCCAACCTCACTCCTTCCGAACGCTCTGCTCTCCGCTCCCTCTGCACCAATCCCAATCTCACTATAAAATCCGCTGATAGGCGGGGGGGGGGGGGCGCTGTTGTCGTCCGGCCTACTGACCTCTACCTGGCCGAGGGACAGCGACAACTCTGATACCTCCTCTCATTTACCCCTTGATCTTGACCCCACTAAGTAGCACCAGACTATTTTCTCCTATACCATCACCAACCTTATAAACTCTGGGTATCTCCCATCCACTACCAGCAACCTCATAGTTCCCACACCCCGCACTTCCCGTTTCTACCTCCCACCCAAGATCCACAAACCGGCCTGTCCAGGTAGACCTATTGTCTCAGCTTGCCCCTGCCCCACCGAACTCATTTCTGCATACCTTGACACTGCCTTATCCCCCCTTGTTCAATCTCTTCCCACCTATGTTCGTAACACATCTCACGCTTTGAATTTTTTCAATTATTTTAAGTTCCCTGGCCCCCCACCGCCTTATTTTACCATGGATGTCCAGTCCCTATATACCTCCATCCCCCAACAGGAAGTTCTCAAAGCTCTCCGCTTCTTTTTGGATTCCAGTCCTAACCAATTCCCCTCTACCACCACTCTCCTCCGTCTGGCGGAATTAGTTCTTACTCTCAATAATTTCTCCTTTGGCTCCTCCCACTTTCTCCAATCCAAAGGTGCAGTCATGGGCACTCACACGAGTCCCAGCTATGCCTGCCTTTTTGTTGGCTTTGTGGATTAGTCCATGTTCCAAGCTTATACGGGCATCCGTCTCCCTCTTTTCCTTCGCTACATCGACGACTGCATTGGCGCTGCCTCAACTATCAACTCTGCTCTCAAACGCATCTCTCCCATTTTCCGCACATCCGCCCTCACCCCATCCGCCCTCCACCCCACTCGGGATATGGTTCCCCTGGTCCTCACCTACTACCCCACCAGCCTCCGGGTCCAACGTGTAATTCAATGTAACTTCCGCCACCTCCAACTGGATCCCACTATCAAACACATCTTTCCCTCCCCACTCCCCCATTTCTGCTTTCTGCAGGGATCGCTCCCTACGCAACTCCCTTGTCCATTCGTTTCGCCCCCCTCCACATCCGTTCCCACCGGCATCCTTCCCAGCACTTATCCTTGTAAGTGGAACAAGTGCAACACCTGCCCTTACACTTCCTCCCTCACCACCATTCAGGGCCCCAGACTTCTTCAACAGGTTCGACAGCTCAATCTCATCCTCACCGCAGAAATCCACACCAGGCTTACTTCCCTCACAGGAAAATAGCCACTCACAGGAGACCTTGCCCACGCCCAGGATTACGGCTGCACAGGTGGAAGGTCAACTGAGGAAGATCTGTACCAGCAAGGCGGCTGGACCGGATGGAGTTTCCCCACGATTACTGAGGGCCTGTGCGACTGAGCTGGGAGAACCACTACAGCGCATCTTCAGCATGAGCCTGGAGCAGAGAAGAGTACCCAGACAGTGGAAAACATCGTGTATTGTCCCGGTACCGAAGAAACCACAACCAAAGGAGTTGAATGACTTCAGACCTGTTGCCTTGACGTCGCACGTGATGAAGACCATGGAGCGGCTGATAATACAGAATCTGAGGCCACAAACCAGGCACGCCCAGGATCCTCTTCAGTTTGCGTATAAGGAGAAGGTGGGAGTGGAGTATGCTATCACGTATTTGCTGCACAAATCACTCTCTCACCTAGAGGGGGTCAGTTGTGCTGTGAGGATTACATTCCTTGACTTCTCTAGTGCCTTTAACACCATCCAGCCCAAGATCTTAAGGCACAAACTAACGGAGATGGGAGTAGACTCTCACATGGTGGATTGGATAGTGGACTACTTGACAGATAGACCTCAGTATGTGCGGTTGGGAGACTGTAGGTCTGACACGGTGGTCAGCAGCACAGGGGCGCCGCAGGGAACCGTACTCTCTCCGGTCCTGTTCACCCTGTACACATCAGACTTCCAATATAACTCGGAGTCCTGCCATGTGCAGAAGTTCGCTGATGACACGGCCATAGTGGGGTGTGTCAGGAATGGACAGGAGGAGGAGTATAGGAAACTGATACAGGACTTTGTGATATGGTGCAACTCAAACTACCTGCGTCTCAATATCACCAAGACCAAGGAGATGGTGGTGGACTTTAGGAGATCTAGGCCTCATATGGAGCAAGTGATCATTAATGGAGAATGTGTGGAGCAGGTTAAGACCTACAAGTATCTGGGAGTACAGTTGGACGAGAAGCTAGACTGGACTGCCAACACAGATGCCTTGTGCAGGAAGGCACAGAGTCGACTGTACTTCCTAAGAAGGCTGGCGTCATTCAATGTCTGTGGTGAGATGCTGAAGATGTTCTATAGGTCAGTTGTGGAGAGCGCCCTCTTCTTTGTGGTGGCGTGTTGGGGGGGAAGCATTAAGAAGAGGGACGTCTTAATAAGCTGGTAAGGAAGGCGGGCTCTGTCGTGGGCAAAGTACTGGAGAGTTTAACATCGGTAGCTGAGCGAAGGGCGCTGAGTAGGCTACGGTCAATTATGGATAACTCTGAACATCCTCTACATAGCACCATCCAGAGACAGAGAAGCAGTTTCAGCGACAGGTTACTATCGATGCAATGCTCCTCAGACAGGATGAAGAGGTCAATACTCCCCAATGCCATTAGGCTTTACAATTCTACCGCCAGGACTTAAGAACTTTTTAAAGCTATTATTAATGCTTTTTGAGATGGTGATTTAGATGCATATCATATTTTTTTTTTACTGAGTTAAGTATTGTATGTAATTAGTTTTGCTACAACAAGTGTATGGGACATTGGAAAAAAGTTGAATTTCCCCATGGGGATGAATAAAGTATCTATCTATCTATCTATCTATCTATCTATCTATCTATCTACCTATCTATCTATCTATCTATCTATCTATCTATCTATCTATCTATCTATCTATCTATCTATCTAGACAGTCCATCCAGGTGAGGTGACACTTCACCTGTGAGTCGGCTGGTGTGGTATACTGCGTCCGGTCCTCCCATTGCGGCCTTTTATATATTGGTGACACCCGACGCAGACTGAGAGACCATTTCACTGAACACCTATGCTCTGTCTGCCAGAGAAAGCAGGATCTCCCAGTGGCCGCACATTTTAATTCCACGCCCCATTCCCCTTCTGATATGTCTATCCATGGCCTCCTCGACTGTCAAGATGAAGCCACACTCAGGTTGGAGGAACAACACCTTATATACCGGCTGGGTAGCCTCCGACCTGATGGCATGAACATTGACTTCTGTAACTTCCGTTTATGCCCCTCTCCCCCTTCTTACCCAATCCTTGATTTATTTATTCCCCCCACCCTTTTTCTCTCTCTATCTCTCTGCCCACCACTCTTTGCCTGTTCTCCATCTCCCTCTGGTGCTTCCCTCCCCCGTTCTTTCTCCCTGGGCCTCCCTTCCCATGATCCTTTCCCTTCTCCAGCTCTGTATCCCTTTTGCCAATCACCTTTCCAGCTCTTGGCTTCACCCCACCCCCTCCGGTCTTCTCCTATCATTTCGGATTTTCCCCTCCCCCTCCTACTTTCAAATCTCTTACTATTTTTTTATTTCACTTAGTCCTGACGAAGGGTCTCGGCTCGAAACGTCGACAGCGCTTCTTCCTACAGATGCTGCCTGGCTGCTGTGTTGCTCGAATTTCCAGCATCTGCAAATTTCCTCGTGTTTGGCAGTATATGTAGCCCTTCATTATTTAATACTATGATCAATGATATTTTCTCTGAGTTGGCAAAATCGGATACCCTGGGTAAATCACAATAAACAGATGTTGTAGTTTTATAGATTATAGTAATTGCAATTTACAAAAAATAGGACAAACAGTGGGCAAATTGATAAGAATTTTAAGCTTTCAGTCGCTAAAACACATTTTGTGTATTACAAACAGGATTAATAGACTTGCACTTGATTTTAAATTATATGATTAATATCTTGAGGAAGTGTCAGTGGTAAGATTTCTCAGTATGTGGATGGATAATAATCTGACATGGAAGCACCTGTCAGTAAAGTAATTGATAAATGTAAAGGAGCTTTAAATCACCTCAGGCATCTATGCGGGTACTCTTGGATGCACGTGAAAATCTTTGTTGACCAATTATATTTGTTTAATTTGATCTGTTCTTGATTATGTCTGTGTGGCTTATGGATCAGCTTCATCTTCAAATTAAAAATGTTTGTATGTGGTAAAATTACAGACTTTAAGATTGTGTTCTGATGCAGTAATGTCGTCTCCTGTTTTGGATAAACTGAGTGCAATGGGACAATTGCCCTCACAATTACAGAGGTTGAACGTGATGTTAACATACTGGATTAATTTGCGGGGACAAAGAAATGATCATCCTGTTAAAGGTGTGCTAGAAGACGGTTGGGGACATCACAAGAAGAGTGTTTTTTGTTTTGGGTGGCTGGGTTCTTATCACGCTGGGAATATAGGTGTATTTGATGAAACAATATGTCCCACTGTAGCTTTCTCTGTAACCCCAACTTGTTTTTTCGAATGACTTCAGTTGATTTTAGGTTACACGATCGGATTCGGTTTTGCCTGAGAGTCTGTTGGTTCATCAGAATATTAATGAAAGTTATTATCATACGGTAACCATTTTTACAGATGAATCAAAAGATATTTTAACTGAGGATGTTGGTGTGGCTGTTCTTGTGTGCCTGAATTGCACGTAAATGATAAATAAATGACTTACAGCCATTTATCAGCATAGGAAGCAGAATTATTTGCCAAAAGTTTAGGCTGACAGTGGGTGGAGGAAATTGGTCCTTATAATTTGTTCAGAATACATTTCGGTTTTGACGAGTCTTAAACAGGTCATTCTGGCAGTAGGTCAGATTGACTATTGGAAACTCGTCAAACGGTATTTCATATATCAAATTTGATTTATATGTCTGCACATTATGGGCCCTGAACATCACACTGTTGAGGGAAATGATGGGGTTGACTGTTTAGCACCAAAAGCTGTTAAATGTTAAGCTGTGGATATAGACCTTCCACTTAGCAAATCAGAAGCTAAAGGGTTGGTTGTGTTAAGAGTTAGGGGCTGACGGCAAGACTTGTAGGATAATGGACATAAGGACAGACACCTGTACAGAATACATAAACCTGTTGGGTTTATAGAAGAAGGTCTTAAAACAAGGGAAGGAATGATATTGACACGACTTAGAAATGCCCACACTATGCTTAATTATGCCTTGTATCTAATTGGAAAACTTCATTCTGTGTTGTGTACATTTTGCCATTATGAACCTGTCGCAACAAATACTATTTCAATGTGAAGCATATAAGGCTGAAGAAAAATCAAATGCAGTCTTCAGTACAATCTTTGCGAGGGTAGATAGTTTTCAGATAAAAACTTTATTAAATTATGGGAGTGACTTTAAATTATTTCACAATTTGAGGTGGAAAAGGCAAGTAATAATTGCAATGTCACAATTGTATCGGGGGACTTCAATATGCAAGAGGATTGGGAAAATCAGATGTTGTCAGATCACAAGAGGGCATTTGCTGAATGCCTACGAAACGGCTTTTTAGAGCAGCTTGTGTGTGGGCCTACTCAGGGAAAGGCAAGAGTAGATTGGGTGTTGTGTAATAACCCTGATCTTATTCGGGAGTTTAAAGTTAAGGAACCCATAGGAGGCAGTGATCATAATATAATTGAATTCATACTGCACTTTGAGAGGGAGAAGCCCAAGTCACATGTATCAGTCTCGCAATGGAATAAAGGGAATTACAGAGGCATCAGAGAGGAACTTGCCGAGTGAATTGGAGGAGGATTCTGCAGGGATGATGGCTGAACTGAGGTGGCTGAAGTATCTGGGAATAGTTTACAAGGCGCAGGACAGAAATGTCCCACAGAAAAAAGTTCTCAAATGGTAGGGGTAGACATCCGTGGCTGACAAGGGAAATTAAGGATTGTGTTAAACCTAAGAAAATGGCACAAATGTAGCAAAGGTGAGTGAGACGTTGGACTTTTGGGATGCTCTTAAAATCCAACAAAAGGCAACGAAAAAAGCCATAAGAATGGTCAATACGAAATATGAGGGCAAACTGGCCAATAATATAAATCAGCATACTAAAAGTTTAGTTTTCAGTTACATGCAGAGTGAAAGAGAGATGAGAGTTGATACTGGACCACTGGAAAATGATGATGGTAAAGTAGTATTGGGGGCCAAAGAAATGGCCGATGAACTTAATGTTCAATCTTCACTGTCTTTTCTAGTCAGCACTGCTCCCATTTGTCCCATTTAATCTGTCTCATTGAGGGTGGACTTTAGGACCCGAGGGAGCTCAGGACCCACCTCCCCCAGCTGCTGCTGAATCCCCGGTGTTTCTGTTCGGTTGACGGAAGCGGTGAACGAGTTAAAATTAATCGATCGACAATTCTCATGTCGTGTTTATTTCACTCCATAGTGAAATACACTATGAACACATACACATAGAACACTACAGCACACCTCTCCCATCCATGTATCTATCCAATTTATTCTTAAAACTTAAGAGTGAGCCCTCATTTACCACGTCAGATGGCAGCTCGTTCCACACTCTCACCACGCTCTGAGTGAAGAAGTCCCTCCTAATGTTCCCCCTAAACCTTTCCCATTTCACCCTAAAACCATGTCCTCTCGCATTTATCTTTCCTAATCTAAGTGGAAAGAACCTGCTCGCATTTACTGTCTGTACCCCTCATAATTTTATAAACCTCTATCAAATCTCCTCTCATTCTTCTACGCTCCAAGGTATAATGTCCTAACCTGTTCAATCTTTCCCTGTAACTCATCTCCTGAAGACCTGGCAACATCCTAGTAAATCTCTGCACTCTTTCAATCTTACTGATATCCTTCCTATAGTTAGGTGACCAGAACTGCAGATAATACTCCAAATTTGTCCTCACCAATGCCTTTTTCAACCTCACCATAACATCCCAACTCCTGTACTCAGTACTTTGATTTATGAATGCCAGGCTGCCAAAGGCCTTCTTTACAACCCTGTCTACCTGTGACGCCACTTTCAGGGAATGATGTACCTGAACTTCCAGATCTCTTTGTTTCTCCGCACTCCTCAGTGCCCTACCATTTACTGTGTATGTCCTATCGTGGTTTGTCCTTCCAAAATGCAACGCTCACATTTGTCTGCATTAAATCCCATCTGTCATTTTCTGGCCCATTTTTACAGTTGGTCCAGATCCCTCTGGAAGCTTTGAAAGCCTTCCTCGCTGTCCACAACGCTTCCAATCTTGGTGTCAACAGCAAAATTGCTGATCCAATTGACCACATCTACATCATTGATATAGACAACAAACAACAATGGTCCCAGCACAGATCCCTGAGGCACACCACTAGTCACATGCCTCCAGTCTGAGAAGCAACCATCCACTACCACTCTCTTTCTTCTCCCACACAGACAACTTCGAATCCAGTTTACAACCTCTCCATGGATACCTAGTGTCTGAACCTTCAGAGCTAGCTTCCAATGTGGGACCTGGTGAAAGACCTTAAAAAAGTTCATGTAGAAAACATGCACAGCCTTTCCTTCATCTACTTTCTTTGCTGGTAATCTCCTCGGAAAACTCTACAAGATTCATTAAACTTGATCTACCACGCACAAAGACATACTGACTATCCTTAATCAGCCCTTGGTTGTCCAAATACTTGTATATTCGATCTCTCAGAACACCTTCCAATAATTTACCTATTACTGATGTCAGGCTCACTGGCCTGTAATTACCCGGTTTACTATTGGAGCCTTATTTAGACACCGGAGTAACAAGAGCTACCCTCCAATCCTCCGGCACTGCACCTATGGCTGAGGACATTTTAAATATTTCTGCCTGGGCCCCTGCAAATTCTACACTAGTCTCTCTCAAGGTCCGAGGAAATATCAAGTCAGGTCCGGGGGATTTATTTACCTTTATTCGCTGTAAGGCAGCAAGCACCTCCTCCTCTTTAATCTACAAATGTTCCATGACACTACTGCTTGTTTCCCTTCCTTCCCCATATACATTATGCCAGTTTCCTGAGTAAATACTGATGCAAAAAAAAACTGTTTAAGATCTCCCCCATCTCGTGAGGCTCGACACTCTGATCTTCTAGGGGACTAATTTTGTCCCTTACTCTCAATATATTTGTAGAAATCCTTTGGGGTTACCTTCACATCATCTGCCAAAGCAACTTTATGTCTTCCTTTTGCCTTCCTGATTTCCTTCTTTAGTATTTTCTTACATTTTCTATATTCTTCAAGTACCTCATTTGTTCTTTGTTGCCTTTACTTGCTATACACTTCTCCCTTTTTCTTAACCAGATCGCCAATATCCCTTGAAGACCAAGGTACCCTATGCCTGTTAACTTTGCCTTTAATCCTGGCAGGAACATGCAAACTCTGCACTCTCAAAATTTCGCCTTTGAACTTACTGAACACATCCTTGCCAGAAAAAAAACATCCCAATCCACTCTTCCTAGATCCTTTTTTATTTCCACAAAATTGGCCCTTCTTCAATTTAGAACCTCAACTCAAGGACCAGACCTATCCTTATCCATAATTAACTTGAAACTAATGACATTATGGTGACTGGACACAGAATGTTCACATACACATACTTCTGTCACCTGACCTGTCTGGTTTCCAAATAGGAGATCAAGTATTGCATCCTCTCTCATAGGTACCTCTATATATTGATTTAGAAAACTTCCCTGAACACATTTGACAAACTCCAAGCCATCTAGCCCTATTACAGTTTGGGAGCCCCAGTCAAGTTAAAATCCCCTACTATTAAAACGTCCTGTTTCTTACACCCGTCTGCCATCTCTCTACAGATCTGTTCCTCCAATTCTCTCTGACTACTGGGCGGTCTGTAATACACCCCTATTAGTGTGGTCACACCTTTCCCGTTCCTCAGCTCCACCCATATGGCCTCTGTAGACAAGCCCTCCGGGCTGTCCTGTCTACGCACAGCTGTGATATTTTCCCTGACTAGTAATGCCTCTCCTCCCTCTTTCATCCCTCCTCCTCTGTCAGGTCTGAAACAACGGAACCCCAGAACATTAATCTGCCAGTTCTGCCCTTCCTGCTACCAAGTCCCACCAATAGCAATAATGTCGTATTCCCAAGTGTCAATCCACACCCTAAACTCATCTGCCTTACCTACAATACTCCGTGCATTGAAATAGATACACCTGAGAATATTTATATATTTTAAATAAATAAATCTGCACAAAGAAAAACAGATCCCCTTAATCACTAAAAATTAAACAGGATTGGGAGAGAGAACTTAATATGACCTTTGTTAATGAAGATGGTCAATTCTTCTTTGATATGTGCCAGTCAGTGTTTAATTCAATTTAAAATTGTTCACTTTTACTATTTAACAAAGGAGAGACTATCCAAAGTATTTCCTAACATAGACAATTATTGCGATAGGTGTAAAACTGAAGTAGCCACTTTTTCACATATGGTCTGGTCATGTTCTTCATCAAAATCATTTTGGAAATCTTTATTTTCTACAATTTCTAAAGTTCTGAAAATTAATTTACAACCTAATGTACAAACCTTTGATTTCTGTCTATACATGCAGTCCTGGCATGTCCTTTATCCTCCTCCACCTCACTATCTTCTCTAACACCACAAAGACCCCCCCCCCCCCCCCCGGAGCAGCACTTGCAAATCTACCCACAAGGATGTTAGTCCCCCTCCAGTTCAGGGGCAAACCGTCCCGTCGGAACAGGTCCCACCTTCCCGGGAACAAAGCCCAATTGTCCAGAAACATGAAGCCCTCCCTCCTGCACCATCTCCTTAGCCACGTATTTAGCTGCACTCTCCGCACATTTATATTTACAGGGACTTTACTCCTGATGCCGGTCCCGGAACCTGACCCGTTAACAGACCCGGAGCGGAACCGAATCAGACTTTCAGCCACTGGTTTCCATACCATGTCGCGAAGAAAGGATAAAGTTTCCCCGTGAATTTATTCCCAGTGAAGGTGGAGAGATGGGACTTGGTCTCCGCGTTGTAAAATGAAACTGTCCCGGACTCGTAAATGAGATAAACTCCCACCCTCCCGGGGATGGGACCGGCAGGGAGAGGGGACTTGGGGGAGGTAAGAACACCGAGATAACTCCGATGTAACACGTCACAATCCCGATATAACACGTCATTAACCCGCCCGATGACCCAGAATCCGGTCTCCGGACTCAGACTGAACCATCCCGTCCTCTTCACAGACTCTGCGGCGACTCCCAGAAACCAGACCCGATTCCCCGTCACCTCCACTTCCCAGTAATGTCTCCCCGATGTGAATCCCTCTGATCCCATCACACATTCCCAGTCTGTGAATCTCTTCCCGGTGTTAGGGAGATTCCTCCAGGTCCCGGTGTATCTCACACTCTTCCGATCCTCAGACACCTCGAGTCGCCAATGCGCCGTTTCCACATCCAGGGTGACAAAGACTGGAGGCAGAAGCAGAGAATTAGAGAGTCCCCCGGGATCGGGGGTAGACTCGGGCAACGCGGCCCCGGGGATCGGGGGACATCGGGCAGCGCGGCCCCGGGGAACGGGGGGAGACTTAGGCATCGCGGCCCCGGTGACTGGGGAAAGACGGCTGGGCCTCAGGCGCAGTCAGGTAGCCGACGTGAACCTTTCCCGTGGTTTGCCCCGACGAAAGCGGATGGACAACTAATGTCTCCCCAAGGGTTTTCCGCTGGACGGAGAGCAGAGATTTCCCGATCAAACAGACACAAAATGCTGGAGGAACCGAGCGGATCAGGCAGCATGTGTGGAGAGAGATGGACAGTCTACATTTCAGGTCGTCATCTCACTTAAGAACAGAAATAAATAGGGGAGATAGACAGCAGAAACGAGTGCATGTGAGTGAATGGATTTAAACAGGAGGTCACAGAGGCTCTTCGGCCCCACTTGTTCGTGCCGACCAGCTTTAATAAGCTGGTCCCATTTGCCCATTATTCCTTTCCCCCTTTCTTATCCACGTCCCTGGCAAGATGTATTTTAAAACGTTGTTACTGTACCCACCTCTACAGCTGATCAAGGGCCTATTGTAAACTTAGATAATCCACTTCCCTCTCCACTACACCATGAATTTTAGTGTTTCTCAGAAACCAACTAACTTTGTCACTTACATTCTCATCCAAATCATTAATATGAATGACAAACAACCCGGCCCCAGCACCGACCTCTGCAGGTCACAGGAATCCAGTCCTCTGTGTTTAAGAGACACTTGGACAGACACTTCAATAGACAACGCACAGAGGGAGACTGACCTAATGCCGGCCAATGGGATGAATGTAGATGGGTAAATAGGTCAGTACAGAGGTGATGGGTCGAAGGGCACATTTCGATTCTGTACGGCTATGGTTCTGTGAACTGAATGGCGAAGAACCCCCAACCCATCCCCCCCCCACGGGTGCTGAGAATTCCAAACAGTGACTTCTGACCCTTGACTCCTCAGACACAGGAAACATCCTCCCTGTATCCTGCCTGTTGACCCCTGAAAGAATTTCGTGTTTCTCTGAGATCTGCTCCCATTCTTCTAACCAGGGAACAGAGAACATGGAACAGTACAGTACAGGAACAGGCCCTTCAGTCAATGTTCACATTCATTTGTGTGTGTGAAGTGGGGGAGCGTGGAGGGTCCGAGACAGAAAATGTGGTAATGAGAACCAGTAGGGGAGAGATGAATGGCAGACTGAACCAGAACCAGGTGGTAGATTGGACAGGAAAGGAATGGAGGGTTATGGGCTGAGTGCAGGTCGATGGGACTAGGTGAGAGTAAGCCTTCGGCACGGACAAGAAGAACCGAGATGGCCTGTTTCCGTGCTGTTGTTATATGGTTATTGGTGGAAAGCCTGTTAGTGAACTGTGTGTGTAGATGTAATGAGATGGTGGAGGGGGATAAACGTGGGACATGAGGATTCCTTTGTCCCCTTTCCCACAACCCCATCCCCCACAGCCCGTCATTAGGACGGGAAGAATTTGTAGGGAGCCTTAAGCAACACAGATCTTGATGAAGTGTTTCAGTCCGAACCGTCAACAGTTGCTTCCTGGCCTGCTGAGTTCATCCAGCAGTTTGTGTGCGTGGCTCCACTTTAAATATACTCAATTACTTGGCCTCCACAGCTGCCTGTGGCAGACTGACTATCCTGTGGCTAAAGGAATTCCTCCTCATCTCTGTCCTAAATGGACGTTCTGTAGTCGGAACTACAGGAAATATCCTCCCGACATCAACTCTCTCCAGATAGGTTTCAGTGAGATCAGGCCGGGACCTTCACCAGGATCTGTGTCGCTTGAATTACCAGCATCTGCAGATTCTTAAAGCAGAAGTTGATAGGTAACTCTCTTGATTAGTCAGAGTCTCAAAATTTATGGGAAGGAGGCGGGATTATAGGGTTGAGGAGGCTAATAAATCAGCCAATTTTCTGAACTCCTATGAGTACAGGCCCAGAACCATCAAACACTCCACATATGTTAACTCTTTCATTCCCGGAATCATTCTTGAGAACCCCCTGGACTTTCTCCAATGCCAGCACATCTTTTCCGATAGAAGGGACCCAAAACTGGTCACAATACTCCAAGTGTGGTCTGACCAATGCCTTATAAAACCTCAGCATTACATCCTTGCTCTTGTATTCTATTCCTCTCGAAATGAATTCTGATATTGAGTTTGCCGATCTTACTACTGACACAAACTGCAATTTGACCTGTAGGGAATCCTGAACAACGACATCCAAGTCCCTTTGCGCTTCCGATTTTTGAATTTTCTCTCTATTTTCAAAATTGTCTATGCCTTTATTCCTTCTACCAAAGTGCATGCGCGACTTCCCTACTCGATAATCCATCTATCACTTTTTTGCCCATTTCCTGATCTGTCTCTGTCCTTCCCCAGATTCCGAGCTTCTGCAGCACAACTTGCCCCTTCACCTATCTTCATATCGTCTGCAAGCTTGGCCACAAAGGCAACAATTCTGTCATCCAAATCATTCTTTGTCTATCTTGGCTTTGTGTTCCTTGAAGAATTCCAACAGATTTGTCAGGCAAGATTTCCCCTTAAGGGAAGGCATGCTGTCTTTGCCCTATTTTATCATGAACTTCCATGTACCCAAAAGCTCGTCCTTAATAGTGGACTCCAACATCTTCCCAAGCAGACCATATCCAGACTAACTCACGTATAATTTTCTTTCCTCAGCTGCTCTCCCTTCTTAAAGTCTGAGGTGACCTTTCCAATTTCTAATAATCTTGAATGACCAAGTATCAAGTGATTCTTGAAATATCATTACTAATGACCCCATATTCTCTTCAACTAACTCTTTCTGAACACCGGGGTGTAGTCCACCTGGTCCAGGTACCTTCAGACCTTCAATCGTCCCACGCACTTTCTCCTCAGTAACAGCAACAACACTCATTTCTGTCCCCTAACACTCTCACATTTCTGACATACAGCTAGTATCATTCACAGTGAGGATTGACACAAAATATTAAATAAGTACCTCTGCCATGTCTTTTATCGCATTTCTCCTCTCCAGTGTCATTTTCCTGCGATCTAATATCCATTCTCGACTCTCTTTTACTCTACATTTTTGCGTCCTCTTGAATATTGTTGGTAAGTTTTCCCTCATATCTCATTGTCACTTCTTATGGCTTTGTAATTGCTTTCTGTTGATGATCAAAACCTTCTCAATACTCCAATATCCGGCTAATTTTTGCCCTCTCTTTCTCTTTTATGCTATCATTGACTTCCCTTGTCAAACACGGTTACCTCATCCTCACTGTATAATACTCCATCATCTTTGGGATTTATCTATCCGAATTGCGCCTGGAACACCAGTCTTTGTTGTTCTGCAATCATCCCTGCTCATGTCCCTTCCTATTTACTTTGGTCAGTTCCTCCCTCATGTCCCTGTAACTAACTTTACTTCTCTCTAATACTGAAGCATCTGAATTTATCTACTTCTCAAACTCTGCTGTGAATTCTGTCATTTTATGATCACTGCTTCCAAAGGTTTTTTTAACTGAATCTCCCAATCTGGTTCATTATACATACCCCTCTCTAGAATTGTCTTTCTCCCGTTGGGCTCAACCACAAACTGTTCTAAAAAATCATCTCGGGGCATTCTACAAATTCCCTATCCTCAAATGTAGCACCAACATAATTTTCCCAATCTACCTGCATGTTGAAATCCCCCATTCTGACCGTCACCTTGTCCTTTTTTTCCATCTGATGGTGTAATTTGTATCCCATTTCTATCCTGGCTACTATTTGAAAGTTTGTATATAACTCCCATCAGTTCTTTTTACCCTTGCAGTTTGTTAACTCTACCCAGAATGATTCTGCATCTTCCAATCCTACGTTACCTCTCTTGACGGATTTCATTTCATATTTTACCAACAGACCCTCCCCAGCCTCTCTGCCTACCTGCCTGTCCTTTGAATACAAGGTGTATCCTTGAATGTTGAGCTTCAAGCCAGGATCTCCTTTCCACCACAACTCAGTGACGCCAACGTTGTTCCTGCCAATCTCTACCTGTGCCACAACATCATCTACCTTATTCCGTATACTGGTGCATTCAAATACAACACCTTCAGTCCTGTATTCATCAGACTATTCGACACGTCCACATGAACTTAACCAGGGCCTTTGATGTTGATGATAGACCACACGTGGGGTATTGTCTGCATTTCTGGTTCCCCGAATATGGGGTGGATGTCATTACACTGGACAGGAAGCTTCATGAGGATGTTACCCGGACTGGGGGGCTTAGGTTAAAAACAGAAAGTGTATAAGATTGAGCTATTTAGCTGTAGTGTAGGAGGTTGAGGGGTGACCCCTTATTGAGGTAAATACATTCATAAAGGGCTCATATAAAGTGAGCCTTTTTCCGAGAAATGGGAGTACAGAACCAGAGGGCTCAGATTGAATGTGAAAAGGGAAATTTTATGAGGGATCTGTAGGGCAACATTCTCACAGAGAGTGAGGTAGGTGAATGGAATTTGCCAGCAGACGCTGTAGAAACAGGTATAAATAAAATATTTTAAAATAAATTTCTTCAGGTACATAGATAGGAAATGGTTAGGGGAATATGGGGCAAACACACACAAATGGACATGCTCAAGAAGACATCTTAGTCTTGCAGATTGATGAAGTGGGCCGTGAGTTCAACATCTGGCAAACCCTCCCAAATCATCCTCCTGAGGATTCTCACCCCGGAGTCTGTCTGTGAAGTGTTGAAGTGACGTCACGTCAGAGCGCAGCTCAATCCCTCAGAACAGACAGACTGGGTAAAGACAGCATATTTCAATCCTAAATGGGAATGTGTGTGTGTGTGTGTGTGTGTGTGTGTGTGTGTGTGTGTGTGTGTGTGTGTGTGTGTGTGTGTGTGTGTGTGTGTGTGTGTGTGTGCGTGTGTGTGTGTGTGTGTGTGTGTGTGTGTGTGTGTGTGTGTGTGTGTGTGTGTGTGTGTTGTGTGTGTGTGTGTGTGTGTGTGGTAAATGTCAGTGGGTGTGTGTACACATGGAAGGAGAGTTTGCACATTGAAGTATTTTTATGTCACAGTGTGTCATCACATGTCTGGTGTGTATTGACAATGTGTGACATGTGTGAGTTGTTTAAATAAATAAATTACTGTCTCTGCAGAGATTGGTTTCCAGGTTATTGAGGGGAAAAACAACGTAAATTGCTGAGGCTCTGACTAAAATCTGCCAATCCTTCCTGTGTGTGTGTGTGTGTGTGAGGGAGCTTTGCCAGGCCGGTTATGCTGTGTGTGCTTCTCCCGAGATGAAATCTTGACCCATGTCAATGCTTGTTGGTGTGTCCGAGCTCATTCTCACAATGCTTCAATGTAGTGGTCTGATCACCATAAGACATAGGAGCAGAATTAGGCCATTTGCCTATAGAGTCTGCTCCGCCATTCAATCATGGCTGATCCTTTTTTTCCCTCCTCAGCCCCACTACCTGGCCTTCTCCCCGTAACCTTTGATGCTGTGTCCAATCTAGAACCTATCAAGCTCTGCCGTAAATACACACAACAAGTTCCACAAATTCACCAGCCGCTGGCTCAAATTTCTTCGCAACTGTTTTAAATAGACCCCCCTCTATCTTGAGGTTGTGCCCTCTTGTCCTAGACTCCCAACCATGGGTAACATCCTTTCCATATCGACTCTGTCTAGGACTTTCAATATTCCGGGTTTCTTTGAGATCCACCCTCATCTTTCTAAATTCCAGTAAGCACAGACCCAGAGCTATCAAAGTTCCTCGTATGATAACCCTTTCATCCCTGGAATCATCCTTAAGAAATGAACCTTCTGCAATGCCAGCACATTTTTTCTTAGATGAGGAGCCCAAAATTGGTCACAATACTCAAGGTGAGGCTTCACCAGTGCCTTATACAGCCTCAGCATCACATCCCTGCTCTTGAATTGAATGCTATCTAAACCCCTTGAATTGAATGCGAACGTTGGATTTGCCTTCCTCACCACTGACTCTACCTGCAATTGAACATTTAGGTTGTTCTGCAGAATGACTGCTAAGTCCATTTTCATCTCAGCTTTTTGGGTTTTCTCCCCATTTAAAAAATAATATGTACATTACTTCTGCTACCAAAGTGCATGACGATGCATTTTCCAACATTGTATATAATTTTCAGCTTTCTTGCCTATTCTCATCCAAGCCCTTGTGCAGCCTACCTGTTTCCTCAACACTACCGACCCTTCCACCAATCTCCGTATCATCTGCAAACCTGGAAACAACGCCATCTATTCTAGGACAAGAGGGCGTGATTTCAGGATCGAAGGACGTCCTTTTAGAACTGAGATTCGGAGAAATTACTTTCGTGACTGGGTGGAAAATCTGTGGAATTTGCTGTCACAAGTGGCTGTGGAGGCCAAGTCATATTTAAGGCAGAGATATATAGGTTATTGATTAGCCAGGGCATCAAAGGGAATGGGGTGAAAGCAGGGGAGTGGGAATAACCGGAAGAATTGGATCAGACCATGATTGAATGGTGGAGCAGACTCGATGGGCCGAATGGCCTACTTCTGCTCCTATAGAGGTCTATTCCATCAGTAAATTTTGATATACAGCATAAAATGAAGGTGTCCTAACACAGACCCCTGTGGAACAATAGTATCTGGTAGCCAACCAGAAAGGGATCCCTTTACTCTCATTCGCTGTTTCCTACAAATCACCCGATGTTCTAACCATGCCTGTAACTTTTCTGTAATACCATGAGCTCTTAACTTGCTTCATGTGTGGCACCTTGTCAAAGGCCTTCTGAGATTCCATATATACAACATCCACTGCATCCCCTTTATCTATCCTACTTGCAATCTCCTCAAAGAATCCCAACAGGTTTGTCAGGCAGGATATCCCCTTAACAAAGCCATGCTGACTTGTCATATCTTGTCCAGGGTCACCAGGTATTGCATAACCTCATACTTAACAATTGACACTAGCTTCCTCACAACCACAGGGGTGATGTTAACTGGTCTATAGTTTCCTTTCTGCTGCCTTCCTCCTTAATAAAAGAGTTGAGTGAAATTTGCAATTTTCCAGTCCTCTGGCATCATGCCAGGGTCCAATGATTTTTGAAAGATCATTTGAAATGCCTCCACAATGTCTACCACAACCGCTTTCAGAACACTAGGGTGCAGTTCCTCTGGTCCCGGTGACTTATGTACCTTTAGGTCTTTCAGCTTTTTGAGAACCTTCTCCCTTGTAACGGTAACTGCACTCACTTCTCTTCCCTCACACTCTTCACCATCTGGCACAGCGCTAGTGTCTTCCACAGTGAAGACTGATGCAAAGTACTTATTTAGTTCATCTGTCATCTCTTTACCCCGTTATTATATATATGACCTCATTTTCTAGCGGGCCTATATCCACTTTTAGTAGACAATAGACTATAGGTGCAGAAGTAGACCATTCGGCTCTTCGAGCCTGCACCGCCATTCTGAGATCATGGCTAATCATCTACTGTCAATACCCGGTTCCTGCCTTGTCCCCATATCCCTTGATTCCCCTATTCATAAGATACCTATCTAGCTCCTTCTTGAAAGCATTCAGAGAATTGGCCTCCACTGACTTCCGAGGCAGTGCATTGCAGACCCCCACAACTCTCTGGGAGAAGAAGTTTTGCCTTAACTCCGTCCTAAATGACCTACCCCTTATTCTTAATCATGCCCTCTGGAACTGGACTCTCCCAGCATCTGGAACATATTTCCTGCCTCTATCTTGTCCAATCCCTTAATAATCTTATATGTTGCAATCAGATCCCCTCTCAATCTCCTTAATTCCAGCGTGTAAAAGCCCAGTCTCTCTAACCTCTCTGCGTAAGACAGTCCGGACTTCCCAAGAATTAACCTCCTGAATCTACTTTGCACTTCCTCTAGAGCCAGGATATCCTTCCTTAACCCTGGAGACCAAAACTGTACACAATACTCCAGGTGCGGTCTCACCAGGGCCCTATACAAATGCAAAAGGATTTCCTTGCTCTTGTACTCAATTCCCTTTGTAATAAAGGCCAACATTCCATTAGCCTTCTTCACTGCCTGCTGCACTTGCTCATTCACCTTCAGTGACTGATGAACAAGGACTCCAAGATCTCTTTGTATTTCCCCCTTACCTAACTCTACACCATTCAGATAATAATCTGCCTTCCTGTTCTTACTCCCAAAGTGGATAACCTCACATTTATTCACATTAAACGTCATCTGCCAAGTTTCTGCCCACTCACTCAGCCTATCCAAGTCACCCTGAATTCTCCTAACATCCTCATCACATGTCGCACTGCCACCCAGCTTAGTATCATCAGCAAACATGCTGATGTTATTCTCAATGCCTTCATCTAAATCGTTGATGTAAATCGTAAACAGTTGTGGTCCCAATACCGAGCCCTGTGGCACCCCACTGGTCACCACCCACCATTCCGAGAAACACCCATTCACCGTTACCCTTTGCTTTCTAACTGCCAACCAGTTTTCTATCCATGTCAATGCCCTGAGCTCTGAGTTTACCCACCAATCTCCTATGTGGGACCTTATCAAATGCCTTCTGAAAATCGAGGAACACTACAGCCACTGGATTTCCCTTGTCTAACTTCCTGGTTACATCCTCGAAAAACTCCAAAAGATTAGTCAAATATGATTTGCCCTTGGTAAATCCATGCTGGCTCGGCCCAATCCTATCACTGCTATCTAGATATGCCACTATTTCATCTTTAATAACGGACTCTAGCATCTTCCCCACTGCTGATGTTAGGCTGACAGGACGATAGTTCTCTGTTTTTTCCCTCCCTCCTTTCTTAAAAAGTGGGATAACATTAGCCATTCTCCAATCCTCAGAAACTGATCCTGAATCCAAGGAACATTGGAAAATGATTAACAATGCATCCGCAATTTCCAGAGCCACCTCCTTTAGTACCCTGGGATGCAGACCATCTGGACCTGGAGATTTGTCAGCCTTCAGTCCCATCAGTCTACTCATCAGCATTTCCTTCCTAATGTCAATCTGTTTCATTTCCTCTGTTACCCTATGTCCTTGGCCCATCCAAGGGAGATTGCTTGTGTCTTCCCTAGTGAAGACAGATCTAAAGTACTTATTAAATTCTTCTGCCATTTCTCTGTTTCCCATAACAATTTCACCCAATTCATTCTTCAAGGGCCCAACATTATTCTTAACTATCTTCTTTCTCTTCACATACCTAAAAAAGCTTTTGCTATCCTCCTTTATATTCCTGGCTAGCTTGCGTTCGTACCTCATTTTTTCTTCCCGTATTACCTTTTTAGTTAAGTTCAGTTGTTCCTTAAAAATTTCCCAATCATCTGTCCTCCCACTCACCTTAGCTCAGTCATACTTCCTTTTTTTTTAATGCTATGCAATCTCTGACTTCCTTTGTCAACCACTGTGGCCCCTTTCTCCCTTTGAATCCTTCCTTCTCCGGGGGATGAACTGATATTGCACCTTGTGCATTCTTCCCAATAATACCTGCCATTGCTGTTTCACTGTCTTTTCTGCTAGGCTATCCGCCCAGTCAACTTTGGCCAGCTCCTCCCACTTGACTCCTTTGTCTCCTTTGTTCAACTGCAACACTGACACCTCCGATCTGCCCTTATCCTTCTCAAATTGCAGATAAATACTTATCATATTATGGTCACTACTTCCTAATGGCTCCTTTACTTCAAGATCGCTTATCAAATCCTGTTCATTACACAATACTAAATCCAGAATAGCATTGTCCCTGGTCGGCTCTTGTAAAAGCTGTTCCAAGAATGCATCCCGTAGGCACTCTACAAACTCCCTATCCTGGGGTCCAGCATCAACCTGATTCTCCCAGTTCACCTGCATGTTGAAATCCCCTATAACTACTGCGATATTACCTTTGCCACATGCCAATGTTAACTCCCTATTCAACTTGCACCCAATATCCATGCTGCTGTTTGGTGGCCTGTAGACAACACCTATTAGGGTCTTTTTGCCCTGACTGTTCCTCAGTTCTATCCACACAGACTCTACTTCTGCTGATCCAATGTCCCCCCTTGCAAAGGGCTGAATCTCATTCCTCACCAACAGGGCCACCCCACCCCCTCTGCCCACATTTCTGTCCCTTCGATAGCACGTATACCCTTGTACATTCATTTCCAAAGTCTGATCTCCCTGTAGCCATGTCTCCGTTATCCCAACAACATCATAGTTACCCATTCGCACCTGAGCTTCGAGCTCATTCGCCTTATTTCTGACACTTCGTGCATTCAGATATAGAATTTTTAGCCCATTTCTCCTCTCTCTGTTTAAATCGCTGCCTATTGTGCTTAACCCAGCTCTCCGAACTCCCATCGGGCTATATGCTCCTTGAATTTTGTTGTCCTTCCTAAATTTACTTATTCTTTCTGCACATTTAACTCCATGTTCCGTCAGACCATCCCTCTGTACATGTGTCCTCCTTATCACTTGTTCCGCCTCACCTTTCTCTACTACAGACTTAATATTCCGGAACCGTGTAGTCCCCACCTGTCCTTTATTCTTCATTTCGCTATCCTCTCTCGCATTCTGGACACTGCCGCCTGCAAATTTAGTTTAAACCACCCCGAGAAGCACTTGCAAACTTTCCTGCAAGAATGTTAGTACCGCTCCAGTTCAGCTGTAAACCGTCCCGTCGGAACAGATCCCACCTTCCCTGGAACAAAGCCCAATTATCTAAAAACCTGAAGCCCTCCCTCCTGCACCATCCTCTCAGCCACGTATTAATCTGTATAATCCTTCTGTTCCTTGCCTCACTCGCACGTGGCACAGGTAGCTATCCTGAGATTGTTACCCTGGAGGTCCTGCTCTTCCGCTTTGCACCTAACTCCCTGAACTCCCTACGCAGGACCCCCTCACTCATCCTACCCAGGTCGTTGGTCCCTACATGGACCACAACATCTGGGTTCTTGCCATCCCTCTCGAGAATAATCATCACCCGATCTGTGATGTCCCGGACCCAGGCACCAGGGAAGCAACATACCATCCAAGACTCCCGATCTTCCCCAAAAAATCTCCTATCTGTCCCCCCGAGTACAGAGC
Source organism: Hemitrygon akajei (assembly GCF_048418815.1). Lineage (NCBI taxonomy): Eukaryota > Metazoa > Chordata > Chondrichthyes > Myliobatiformes > Dasyatidae > Hemitrygon > Hemitrygon akajei. The sequence continues at coordinate 53,896 of NW_027332080.1, forward strand.
CCCATATCACCACCGCTCTCTTCTCTACCCTCCTCCCCTTCCTAGTCGAGGGTCCAACCTCAGTGCCAGAGACAGGACCACTGCAACTTGTTCCTGGTAGGTCATCCCCACCAACAGTATCCAAAACGGTATACTTATTGTTGATGGGAACGGCCACAGGGGTGCTCTGCTCTCTCTGTTTGCTCCCCCTGCCTCTCTTGACTGTCACCCATTTGTCTACCTCCTGTCTTTTCAGTGCGACTACCTCCCGATAACTCTTATCTATCTCTGCCTCTGCCTCCCGAATGATCCGTAGTTCATCCAGCTCCTGCTCCAATTCCCTAACTCGGTCTGATAGGAGCTGCAGCTGGATGCACCTTTTGCAGGTGTGGTCATCAGGGACAATTGTGTTGACCCTGACCTCCCAAATACTGCATACGGAGCACACCGCTGCTCTAACTGTCTCCCCCATTAGCTGATTCCAGATTAGTCCGAATAAATGAAAAAAGTACCTAGCGACCTTACCTTTTTCACCTCAGCAAGCACGTACTCAGGCTCACTGATTTCCTCTCACCGAAGTCCTCTTTGCGCCGAAGCCCGCTGAGCCAAAGCCCAGCACTCTGCTCCCACGCACTCCGCTGCCCGCTCCTAAAAGTGGGCCACTTTTTAAACCTCGCGCTCGCCGCTGACGTCACCCGCGCCTGCACAGTTTTACCTTCCTCCTCAGGTACTGTCCAGGTAGGTCCGACAGTCTCGGCCTACCTACAACGGCTGATCCTTTGATCTCCAGTCGTCTGTCGACCTCGAGCACTCCTTGCTCCCGCTCCGCTGCCCGCACCGACACTATACTCACCTTTCATCTCTATTTCATTTTTTTACAATACTTGAAACACAATTTGATACTGTTTGCTAGCTTGTTTTACAAAGACAGGTGTGTAAAAGGGGCCTTAAGGATCATTAAAGTCCTGGGTCACCCCAACGACAAAGTGTACCAGTTGCTACCATCCGGGAAACGGTACCACAACATAAAAGGCAGGACCAACAGGCTCCCGGGACAGCTTCTTCAACCAGGCCATCAGACTGCTTAACTTGTGCTGAGACAACTGTATTTCTATGTTATATTGTCCAGCATGTTATACATATTATTTATCATAAATTACTATAAATTGCACATTGCTCATTTAGACGGAGAGTAACGTAAAGATATTTACACCTGATGTATAGATAGATAGATAGATAGATAGATAGATAGATACTGTATTCATCCCCATGGGGAAATTCAACATTTTTTCCAATGTCCCATACACTTGTTGTAGCAAAACTAATTATATACAATACTTAACTCAGTAAAAATATGATATGCATCTAAATCACTATCTCAAAAATCATTAACAATAGCTTTTAAAAAGTTCTTAAGTCCTGGCGGTTGAATTGTAAAGCCTAATGGCATTGGGGAGTATTGACCTCTTCATCCTGTCTGAGGAGCATTGCATCGATAGTAACCTGTCGCTGAAACTGCTTCTCTGTCTCTGGATGGTGCTATGTAGAGGATGTTCAGGGTTTTCCATAATTGACCGTAGCCTACTCAGCGCCCTTCGCTCAGCTACCGATGTTACACTCTCCATTACTTTGCCCACGACAGAGCCCGCCTTCCTTACCAGCTTATTAAAACGTGAGGCGTCCCTCTTCTTAATGCTTCCTCCCCAACACGCCACCACAAAGAAGAGGGCGCTCTCCACAACTGACCTATAGAACATCTTCAGCATCTCACTACAGACATTGAATGACGCCAACCTTCTAAGGAAGTACACAAAAGATATAAGTAATAAAGTCAATTCAATTCAAATCAATTCAGGTGTAATTCCCCCCTCCCCAATCATTCTTTTAGTTCCTCTCTGTAGGTAGTTAAAAGCTTCCCAATTCTCTGTCTTCCTACTAATTTTTGCTTTATTGTATTCCATCTCTTTTGCTTTTACATTAACTTGACTTCTCTTGTCAGCCACGGTTATACTATTTTGCCATTTGAGTATTTGTTTATTTTTGGAATACATCTATCCTTCACCTTTCTCATTTTCTCAGAAACTGACACCATTTCTGCTCTGCTCTCATCCCTGCCTGCATCTCCTTCCAATTTGCTTTGGCCAACTCCTCTCTCAGACCACTGTAATTTCTTTCTCTTCTCTGAAATACTACAATGACAGACTTTACGTTCTCCTCATCAAATTTCAAGTTGAACTCAGTCATGTTGTGAGCACTGCTTTCTAAGTTTTCTTTTAACTACTCACCTCTGGTTCAATACATAACACCCAATCCAGTAGAGCTGTTCCCCGAGTAGGCTCAACGACAAACTGCTCTAGAAAGCCATCACATTGCATTCAACAAACTCACTCTCTTGAGATCCTTTACCAACCTGATTTTCCCAATTGACCTGCATGTTGAAATCTCCCATGATTATCATAACATTGTCCTTTTCATCAGCCTTTTCTATTTCCAGTTGTAATCTGTGGGCCTCAACCCCTGACTGTTGGGAGGCCTGTATATGACTGGTGTCAGTGTCATTTTTACTTTTCCAGTTCCTTACCTCAACCCACAAGATTCAACATCTTCCAATCCTATGTCACATCTTGCTGCTGATTTACCAGCAGAGCCGCGCCACCCCATTGACCTTCCTTCCTTCCTCCGATACATTGTGTAACCTTGGACATTCAGCTCCCAACTACAACCATCCTTCAGCCACGATTCCGTGATGGCCACAACATCACACCTGACAATCGGTAATATTGCAACAAGATCATCCACCTTATTTCTCATACTCCATGCATTGAGATATAACACTTTGTGTACTGTATCCGCTACCCTTTTTAATTCTGCATCCCTAATGCACTGATACTCACCCTGCTGGCTGCCATTTTGTCCTCTCATCTGTCCGCCCTATCTGACAGTCTGACTGCACGCTATTTTGCATTTTTACCAGAAGTCCTATCCCTTCACTCCAATTTCCAACCCTACTCCCACCAGATTAGTTTAAACCCGCCCCAACAGCTCCATCAAACCTCTTTGAGAATATTGTCTCCCTCAGGTCCCGGTGCAACCCATCCCTTTTGAGCAGGTCATTCCTCCTCCAGAAGAGATCCGAATGATCCAAGAATCTGAAAACATGCCCCCTGCACCAGCTTCTCAGCTGGAGGTACTGCTTCTGAGCTTTCTACCAAGCTCTCCAAATTCTATTTTCAGGACCTCTTTGCTTTTACTTCCAATGTAATTGGCCCAAAAATGTACCAAGATATCTGACTGTTTTCCCTCCCTCTGTAAAATGCTGCAGACACGATCCGAGACATCCCTGACCCTGGCACCTGCGAGGCAACATAACATTCAGGTATCCCCTTCACATCCACAGATTCTCCTGTCTGTTCCACTGACGATTGAGTCCCCTGTCACTACAGCTCCCCACTCCTCCATCTAACATCAGTGAGAGTTGCGGGTTCAGGAGGGGGTGGGGTGAAGACCTGTGTCAGTCAGAGTCTGCACTCACAGCGCACGAAGGACTTGTGTATTTTCCTGACAATCCTGGTAACCACACTCTCACCCGCTTTTATTCCCTACAATATCATCAAGAGAGTATTAAATTCCCAGCTCTTGCGGAAGGACTCAGGTTCATGTTTTGGCGTGTTAGTGCAGTGTGCCTGGTATCAAGACACAGTGGTTCATCTACCAGTCCCGTGTATTGGTTGAATCGTGACCCTGTGCTGGTGTGTCCAGGGGTCTGACATCTCCAGCTGACCATGTGACAGTGATTGCCCCCACTCGGTGCAGTTGATGTGGAATAAACTTTAGTTCCCTTTCAGCCCATTATTACAGCCAATCCTTGCCCCAGATGTAACTTAATTGTGTCTCATAAACAAGGAGAAATGAATCTCTGTAAGTTTTACCTCGGTTAATGGCATCAAGTGTTTCTCTCAGCACTGTGTTCAACAAATACAGGTAATCGAATTTTTCAACCGGTAGGGCCTCATCTGTCACTGACAATTCCTGGACATCATCACTGATTCTGTAAATATTAAACTGCTGGTGATAAACTGGAATTTTGAAGTATTTTACAAATCCATACAGGGTTTCAGTAAAGAGCATGTCCTACCTCCTGTTCCGACGAGCTTCCGCCTGAAATAAATAAAAACACAAATCTGATTAGACTTGGACTTAATGTCCACATCCTGAATTTCATCCAAATCATTACAAGGTGTTGAAAATTCCCACTCCCACAGTCACAAACACACACGGACAATACAGAACCATGGGGTAAATTACAGGGAAAGTTTCTGAAATTCAACCATTACTGAGAGGATGAAACTTACAGGAAAGACAGGACAGGCTGTGCATTACCATCTGGCTAAGATGTCAGAATGATAAAATGGAACAATTTAAGATTAGTGATGGATTTGATTGCGCAAAGGTGGAAAAAGTACCTCATTATGGCTCACACGCGAGGACACAGGTGCTTGGAAGTAGTATGGAGGAGATGTCGGGTAAGTGTTTTGGAATGGGTGGAATGAGCTGCCGGCAACGAAGGTGGAGGCGGATGCGACAGGGTCTTTCACAAGACTCCTACACAGGTACATGGAGCTTGGAAAAATAGAGAGCTATGGTTAACTCGAGGTAATTTCTAAAGTCAGTAGATGTTCGGCACAGCATTGTGGGCCAAAGAGACTGTATTGTGCTGTAGGTTTTCTTTGTTTCTATGTTTCTATTTATGGGGAGACCTTCAGTCAAAGATAAAATGCCAGGTGGTTTTTAATAAATCCCACAAGAAATTTAGTGAAGAGGATGTGGAACTCGCTGCCACAGGAGTGGTTGAAGTGGATCAGCAGAGATTGACTGTAATGGGGAGGCTGGATAAACACGTGAGGGACCAGGGAGTTCAGGGCACTGTTGCTGGTTGTGGTGAGTAGGTGGCAGGAGGCTTGTGCAGAGGGGAAATTGATAGAAAATGGACCAAATGGCCTGCTCATGACGGAGAATGGGACACAATCCCATGTAAAACTTATCCGAAAAAGTACAGACAGTGAAAGTTTCCGTAATCTGATGGAAACCGGATATGGAGGATAAGTCTAATGTGTGGGTCACATTCTTTGTTCTCACTGATTGACAGAGAGACCCTCACACCCACCGCACCAGACACACTCACAGTCTGTGACTGGAACTGGGGGTTAATGTGAGTTTTAGAGGATATTTAATGTGGTAATTAAGGAAACGGTCAGCAGCTCTGTGTTATGATCAGAGTAAATCATTTCAGAAAAGATTGCATTCTGTCCTGGGATGTACAGAAGTTGTGGAAGTCCAGTTTTGGGGAAATAACAGCCCTGAATAATTGCATCAATTGTCTGGTGAGAAACAGTTTACTGCCATTTGTAAATGCTGTGTGCAGGAGCAACACGTCTGTTTTCTGTCTGCATTGTATTCTGTGTTATGTGTTTATTACGATAATCAGTCACGTGAGTGGGGACCTGGTGAAAGTGAAGAGAATAAGTTACATATTTGTACTTTGCTCTGGGCTGTTTTGAGCCTGCGACTGGCAGATGCTGTATCTTTTGTTGACCGATTCATTGCAGTTCAATTTACGATGAATTATGCTAAAATTTCATTGCTTAAATATTGTATGTTGCTGATAAAGAATCGAATATCTGTCTCCGATCTGTCTAACACTCTGTGTGAGGACACCAGCAGCGGCAATTGATTTGGTAAAGTTGGCCGCTGTGCTGTGTTTATTTCAAATATACCACTGTTCATTTAGTTCAATTTTAAAGAAACAAATTGAAATGTAAACCCTCACCTTGAGAAATATCATACCGTCTTTTTGATCTATCTGTTCCTTTAACTCTGAGATTTCCTCCTGAATAATCCTTATATTCTCTTGAATCTTAAGAAGATTTTTCTCCATTGGGTTGAGAATCCTCTTCTCTTCTTCCCTGAGATCCCTGAGTAAGCTCTGCTCTTTCTCAGTGATAATCTGGCGCAGTTCAGCAAACTGGGATGTGATGTGGGATTGAAGACTGTGTGACTGTTTCTGTCAAATGAAAGGTGAAGATTAGTTTGCTGTATTGCTGTGTTGTATTTCCTTATGACATTATGGTGACCATTTGGTCCATTTGGGTCCATACTACTTCTGAGACATTCCCATCAACCCCATTCCCTCACGTTTTCCTGAAACCTATTCTCCCCATTGACCCATTAAATCCCACCTGATTCACATACACCCTTCCCCACCCTCACAGGGTTAACTTTAATTAACCATTCATCCAGCCTGTCCTTGGAAAGTGTCTGAAACTGTCATGGCTACAGGGAGAGCATGCAAACTCCACACAGACAGCAGCAGAGGTCAGGATCGAGCCCAGGGCACTGGAGCTGCGACACTCGGCTATTCTGCATTAAATGGAGCAAAACTCGACAGTAATATCACAAATTCCGCTCAGGAAGCCTCACCCGAACTCCGGAAATCTTCTCTTTCTGTTGCTGCTCCTTTTCCTGGAAGTCTGATTTCTTTTTTGTGAGAGAGTCTAAGGAAGATTTTAGCTGATCCTGGAAGTCAGAGAGTGAAGGAAATAGAAACAAAGATGCATCAAAATAAACAGGTGATCAAACCCGATTATCACACAAAATGCCGGAGGAACTCAGTGAGTCAGGTAGCATCTATTCAGGGGAAATAAACGGTCGGTGTTCCGGGATGAGACCCTTCATTAGGACTGGGAAGGAATGGGACAGAAGCCAGAATAAAAAGGTTGGGGACGAGAACCAGCTGACAGGTGACGGGTGAGACAACGTGAGGGGGAACGTGGGGGAGGGTGATGAAGTGAGAAGCTGAGAGGGGACAGGTAGAAGAGGTAAAGGGCTGGAGAAGAAGGAATCTGATACGAAAGGACAATCGATCATGTTAGAAACGGGAGGAATGCAACTGATGGGGTCCTGCGTGATGACGAGGGAGGAGGTGTAGGAATCAGATGTTGCTATTGTCCCGCTCGCAGGCATCAGTGACAGGAGGGAGATCAGTGGAGAGGATCTGGTGGATAAGGGAGTTATGTAGACAGCGATCCCTACAGAGCCTGGAGACTTGTGTGGAGGGAGTGGAGGGGGGGTTGTTGGACGGAAAGATGTGCTTGTTGGTGGAATCCCTTTGGGGATGGGGAACGATATGTTGCGAAGAACGATATGTTGGTTATGGAGGCTCGTGCGGTGTTGAGGATGGAGTGAGTATCGATTCAGGGTTAGTTTTACCTTGCAGATTTTAACAGCTTCTTTAATCGGCTTGAAGCGGTGCTCTCTGTGTTCCTGCGCGTCTCTACAGATCAGACAGATTAGTGTCTTGTCCGTTTCACAAAACAGCTTCAGTTCTTCCTCATGTTCCTCGCAGTGACGTTTACTTTCCTTCCCTTTCGGATTCAGGTTTAGATTTCGAGCTTTTTCGGCCAGATTTGCTAAGGCCCGATTGACCTTGAGGGTGCGGTCAGCAAACACCGCTCTACATTCTGGGCAGGAGTTTCTCTCCCCCCTTTCCCAACACCGTGTGATACAAGAGCGACAGAAGTTGTGTCCGCACTCCAATATAACCGGATCGGTGAAGAAATCCAGGCAGACGGGACAAATTGTCTCCTCGGTCCAACTCTCGACCTGTCCTTTCGAAGCCATGTTAACTTCCAGCACTTCCTTATTCAGAATGCTTTCACTTCCGGGAGCTGCTGATCCCCTGCAGTACCGCGACTGTCCACTACGCGCGCTGCAGACTCGTGGAATGAACATGTTTTTGCTGGATGTGTTCAGTGGGAAGTAATAGTGGTAATTTCCATCGCAGGGTGGGATCAGCAATACATTAAACAGATCAGAACATAAATGAAAACTCGGCCATGGACTGCCTACGCCCGGCTGCGAAAGAAGAGGAGTTGGGCCTGGGTTTGCAACCTCATCCCGAAAAGTGGCAGTGCACAGAACTCAAACTGAAAGGCCTCATCCATGAGATCGGACGGACCTTTCCCTGGAAGACGATTGAATTCGTGGAGTGAAAGGAGAAGCCACAGGGCCAGTACCCTTCGCCCTGGACAGGGGAGTCTGACGAGCTGCTGTTGGCGGCCTGTGCTCCATAGGAGTGATTGACTAAAGAAGAAGCAGAACAGAAATGAAGCCGGAGAGAAGAGCCTGGTTCAGTCCGAGGCAGGACGGAAAGGGACAAGTTCTGAAAAGAGAGGCACAAGAGACTGCAGATGCTGGAATCTCGAGTAACAAACTCGAGGGACTGAACGGTTCAGGCAGCATCTGTGGAGAGAAATGTAAAATCGACTTTCAGGTCGAGATCCTTCAGCTGGACTGTCTCAAACCGAAATCTCGATTGCCATTTCCCTCAGATGTTGCATGACCCGTTGAGTTCCTCCAGCAACTCGGTTTTTAATTTTTTTCTCGCGGTGTAAAGAGTCAGACTGGGGTATAAAACCGGGGTTAAGTAACTATTTAAAACAACTATTAAATTAGTTCATGCCATTAAAGTGGGGATGTCGAGAGCGTATTGTCTATGACAAGACAGATGCTGTGTCTGCAGGGAAACGTCCAGGACTGGACATTCTACGTCACAGGGTGGAAAAGATAATTTTGGTCGGTGAAGTCCTGAAGAAACTTTCTGACTTTACCCATGTCTGTCCCAGCTCCAGTGAAAGGCCAGTTTCCACAATTCTGGACAGAGCCCAGATGTTGATGTTTTTTTTTTAACATAAACATTATTTGCCATGAAATATTCACAGGGATAAACCGTGCAATGTCTTTACCCGAGGATGAGTGAGCCTTCTGTCACGCAGCTGCTGTGGCACAGGCCCTTGCATCTTTCTCCACAGATCTTCGCCAGTCCACAGTCAGCAAAGAGGTGAGTGACCGTGTCGTCTTCACTGCAGTAATCTCGGGGCAGTAATGTGGGAGCGATCTCTGTGCATGCAGTGAGGATCAGACTGGGAGGGACCCTCTCCCCCATATCCCCAGTATGTCTCCCGATCATCAAAGTAGTTCATCGCCTTCCTGATGAACCGACACAAGGTATTGGTTTCGGCCCGGTACATCCCGGGTGGATCCTCCCAACCACTGAGCACATCTACATGAAACGCTGTCGGAGTATTGCAGCATCCATCATCAGAGATGCTCACCACCCAGGCCAGGCTCTTTTCTCGCTGCTGCAATCAGGGAGAAGGTACAAGAGCCTCAGGACTCGCAACACCAGGTTCAGGAACAGTTACTACCCCTCAACCATCAGGCTCGGGAACAACACAGGATGACTACACTCACTTACCGTCCGTTGAGATGCTCCCACAACCAACCATCGTATCAAGATGAGTGAAATCGGAGGTAGTTTGAATGAGACTGATCGCATTGGGCCTGTCTCAGAATTAGAGAAGTAAAAGGGACAGGCTCAATCTCACAGGATATTGACAGGGTCGGGGCAGGAATGATGTTTCCCCGGGCTGGGCTGTGGAGCCAGGGTTCACAGACTGAATATCACATTTCACCTCAGCAGGACTGAGATGAGGAGAAATTTCCTCACCAGTGCAGCGAATCTTTGGAATCTCCTCCACAGGGTTTCTAAATTTAATAGACATATTCTGGTGCTCAGCGCTGATGGGGACATTGCGGGAAAGTGGTGTTGAGGTCAAAGGTCAGACATGGAGAGGGTTCAGATGAATTTCACAAGGATTATTCCAGGTATGAAAGGGACATTTGATGGCTCTGGGTCTGTACTCATTTGAATTCTAAATGGTGAGGGGAATCTTATTGAAACCTTTTGAATGTTAACAGGTAGAAGAGTTAGATGTGGAAAAGATGTTACCCATGGTGTGAGAGTCTCGGACAAGAGGCACAGCCTCAGGATAGAGGGGCGCCCTTTCAAAACCGAGAATCGGAGAAATGTCTTCAGACAAAGCGAGATGAATTTGTGGAATTTGTTGCCACATGCAGCTGTAGAGGCTACCTCGTTGGGTGTATTTAAGGCAGAGGTTGATAGGTTCTTGACTGGACATGACATTAAAAGGTTTCGGGGAGAAGGCCAGGAACTGGGATTGAGGAGGGAAAAAAAGGGTCAGCTGTGATTGAATGGCGCAGCAGACTCGATGGGCCAGATGGCCTAATTCTGCCCCTATGTCTTATGGTCTTATAGTGTTATGTTCCAAGTGAAGGGCAGAATAGGCGCAAGGGGCCGAATAGCCTGTTTCTTATTTTCTAATCCAGGTGTTTAGCTTTGCGACTTGTTCTACCCTGGTCTTCAACCTGTCAGAATGCACAGGGGAGCGGTGAGAGCTCCGGAGATCCGTCGGCAGCCGCTGCGGTTATTTCATGTTCCTGTTGTTTATTGCTATTTATTTGTTTGCATTTGCACAGTTTGTTGTCGTCTGCACTCTGGCTGGTCTTTCACTGATCCAGTCATAGTTACTATCCTGCAGATTTTCTCCCCATCGCCGCAGCAAAATGCTTCTCGGGGTTGTATGTGGTGAGTTATCTGTACTCTGACAATAAAATTTACTTTGAACTTTGAGCCTCGGGGAACTTGCTGTGATTCGGTGAACAAACTGTGAAAGACAGCTCCAGCTCCCAGCAGCAGTCCGTCTTCAGACACACTCACAGCCAATCAACGGCACCGCCAGGGAAGTCTTGCTCCTATTGGCTGAGGGGTGTCAGTGGGCGGGATGCTGAATGTTCGGAGTGGTCTGAGGTTTGGAACTGAGAGCGAGTGGACCCGAGGAGATGCCGGAGATTGGGAGTTAAATTTCGGGTAAAGGTTGCAACACCAGCCGGGTGAATCCTTCCCATGGCAGAGGTAAAGAGACTGGCGGAGATTCCGTGAGATGTTTCAGCTACACGGAGGGTGCCCGGTCTATCCCCGCCGAGAATCGGGGCCTGTTGTCGGGACTTTCCTCCCAGACCTGTCTCCTGCCGCTGTGAGCCCGGGTCTGACCCGCAGCGGCTGCCGATGGATCTCCGGTGCTCTCACCGCTCCCCTGTGCAATCGGACAGGCTGAAGGCCAAGGGAGAACAAGGCGCAAAGGTAAATTCGTGCTTTCGAAAATAGGAAACAGGAGTAGGCGTAGCCATTCGGCCCCTTGCGCCAGTTCGGCATTTCACTCCGATCATGGCTGATCTTTGATCTCAGCGCCACTTTCCTGCAACGTTCCCATCTTCGCTCAGCCCTTCAATATGCCTGTTGAATTTAGAAAACTTATGGAAAAAATCCAAAGATTCGCCGCACTCTTCTTCTAAGTTCTGTGAGCTGACATCTGATTCTGAGTCTGTGACCCCTGATTCAACACCCAGTGAGGAAAAACGTCATTCCTGCCCCCACCCTGTCAATACCTTGTGAGACTGTGTCTGTCTCAGTCAGACCACTTGTTATCGCTCTAATTTTGAGACAGGGCCAGTCAGTGTAATCTCTCTGAGGACACTACCGCAACCCCGAAATCAATCTCTGAAACCTTCTCTTCATTCCCTTCATCCCACAGGCTGACTCTGGGAGGGAGACCAGACCTGTGCACAGTGTTCCATGTACGCTCTCACCAGGACCCCATATACCTTCAGAGGAGATCTTTATTCTTGTATTCAAACCTTCCTTCCCATTCAATGCTCTTCATTTAATATCGAACTTAAACAGTGAACAGACACAACACAGCCTCAGCCATGAATTTAAAGGGCAGGTGTTGCAACAGTTTGAGCTTCATACCGGGGGACACGGAGCAAGCAGGGTGTCACAAAGGGAAGAATGTGAGAGTGTTGTATGTCTGAGCCCGGTTGTGTGTGTTTGTGTATCAGAATCAGGTTTAATATCAGCGGCGTATGTGGTGAAATTTGTTGTTTTGTGACAGCAGTACATTGCAATACATGGTAATAAAATGTATAAATTAGAGTAAGTATTTATAAATTAAATTTAAACGTTAGTACAAAACGGGAGGGAAAATCCTGAGGAAGTGTTAATGGGTTCATTGTCCATTCAGAAATTTGACGGTGGAGGGGACGAAGTTGTTTCTGAAACATTGAGTGTGTCTTCAGGGTCCTGTACATCCTCCTTGATGGTAGCAATGAGACAAAGGCATGTCCTGGGTGATGGGGGTCCTTAATGATGGATGCCATCTTTTTGTGGCATCATCTTTTGAATGTGTCCTGGATGCTGTGGAGTCCAGTGCCCATGAAGGAACTGGCTGAGTTTACGACTTTCTGCAGCAATTTCCGATCCTGTGCAGTGGCCTCTCCACACCAGGCAGTGATGCAACCAGTTAGAATGCTCTCCACAGTACATCTGTAGAAATTTGCAAGTGTCTTTAGTGACGGACCGATTCCCCTCAATCTCCGAATGAAATATAGCTGATTTTGTGCCTTCATTGTAACTGCATCAATATGTTGGGCCCAGGATAGTTCCTCAGAGATGTTGACAGGCAGGAAATGGAAACTGCTCACCCTTTTCACTTCTGATCCCACGATGAGGACTGGTGTGTGTTCCCTCGACTTCCCCTTCCTGAATCCACAATCAATTCCTTTGTCCTCATGATGTTGAGTGCAAGGTTGTTGCTGCGACACCACTCAACTTGCTGATCTATCTCACTCCTCTACTCCTCCTCGTCACCGTCTGAAATTCCACCAACAATAGTTGTGTCGTCAGCAAGTTTATAGATGAGCCTAGACACACAGACGTGGTGTAGAGAGAGTAGAGCAGTGGGCTGAGCACGCATCGTTGAGGTGTGCCAGTGTTGATTGTCAGCAAGGAGCAGATTATATTTCTGGTCCACACAGACTGGGGTCTCCTGGTGAGGATCCAGTTGCAGAAGGAGGTACAGAGGCCCAGGTTTTGGAGCTTGTTGATTACAATTGAGGGTCTGATTGTGTTGGACGCTGAGCTGTAATCAGCAGCCTGACTTGTGTATTGTTATTGTCCGAGAGATCTAAGGCTGAGTGGAGAGCCCTCATGTTCGACGACACAACCCCTTATTCTGCGCACACCCCCAAATCCGTATGCATCCCCCGAAGTCATGTGCCTACAAACCACCAATCCATAGCTCAATCACCAACTCTGCGCACCCACACATGCTGACATCCCCCGCAAACATAACCCTCAGAGCACGAATTATTTCAAACAGTTCAGGAAATGGCGGTCTCAGTATTAAAAATCCCCACTCCAGATCGGCCAACACATCCAATTCTGGCTGTCACTCAAAATCCGTGTACAGCCGCATGTGAACCTCCATATTGGACGACACAGCCCTAAGTCTGCACAATTCGCGAATCAGTGCGCAATGTCATATTGGAGAATGAATACACCCTGTGTCCGTGCGCAACCCCAAATCCCTAAATGTGCGCTATCCCCATTTCTGTGCGCACCCCAAATCCCTAAATGTACGCTATCCCCATTTCAGTGTGCACCCCAAATCCCTAAATGTACGCTATCCCCATTTCAGTGCGCACCCCAAATCCGCTGACACCCCAGATGCACTTTAGATTATCTCAGAAGCAGAATCGTGTCACAGTTCAGAAAATGGCTTCCTCGACAATGAAATTCTAATTCAATCCATACTCGCCATGCCCATCCCCAAATCTTTGTGCATCCCCCAAAGCCGAGGGCATCCCTACATGCACAACAGTTTACAATCATTTCAAACAGTTCACAAAATATCTTCCTCCGCATGAAACAATAGGAAAAACAAAGTTCAACGTGCAAAGAGCAAAGACTTGCTGTACATTCCCAAACCAAAAGCTGTGGATGCACCATGAGGTATATCGTCTGCTGAAGCCTAAATCTGTGGCATTCAAATCCGCCGACACAGGTCTGTACCAGAAAACCGGGTATGACTTGCGCAGGGCTACTTAAAGCGAGAAGAGACTATTTCGAACGAGAATGGGGGCGACATCGGATGTACAGCAGCTCTGACAGGGTTTACTTCCTTCAAAGCGAAACCCAGTAGTATGCAAACACGAGAAAATCTGCAGATGCTAGAAAATTAATCAACACACACAAAATGCTGGTGGAACGCAGCAGGTCAGGCAGCATCTATAAGGAGAAGCACTGTCGACGTTTCGGGCCGAGACCATTCGTCAGGACTAACTGAAAGGAAAGATAGTAGGAGATTTGTAAGTAGGAGGGGAGGGGAAAATGCGAAATGATAGGAGAAGACCGGAGGGGGTGGGGGGAAGCTGAGAGCCAGACAGGTGATTGGCAAAAGGGATACAGAGGTAGAGAAGGGAAAGGATCATGGGACGGGAGGCCTAGGGAGAAAGAAAGGGGGAGGGGAGCACCAGAGGGAGATGGAGAACAGGCAGAGTGATGGGTAGAGAGAGAGAAAAGAAAACCAACTAAATTGTCAGGGATGGGGTAAGAAGGGGAGGAGGGGCATTAACGGAAGTTAGAGAACTCAATGTTCATGCCATCAGGTTGGAGGCTACCCAGCCGGTATATAAGGTGTTGTTCCCCCAACCTGAGTGTGGCTTCATCTTGACAGTAGAGGAGGCCATGGATAGACATATCAGAATGGGAATGGGACGTGGAATTAAAATGTGTGGCCACTGGGAGATCCTGCTTTCTCAGGCGGACAGAGCGTAGGTGTTCACCGAAACGGTCTCCCAGTCTGCGTCGGGTCTCACCAATATATAAAAGGCCACACCGGGAGCACCGGACACAGTATACCACACCAGCCGACTCACAGGTGAAGTGTCGCCTCACCTGGAAGGACTTTCTGGGGCCCTGAATGGTGGTGAGGGAGGAAGTGTAAGGGCAGGTGATGCACTTGTTCCGCTTCCAAGGATAAGTGCCAGGAGGGAGATCGGTGGGAAGGGATGGGGGGGACGAGTGAACAAGGGAGTAGCGTAGTGAGCGATCCCTGCGGAAAGCAGAAAGGGGGGGGGGAGGGAAAGATGTGCTTGGTAGTGGGATCCCGTTGGAAGTGGCGGAAGTTACGGAGAATTATACGTTGGATCTGGAGGCTGGTGGGATGGTAGGTGAGTACAAGGGGAACCCTATCCCGAGTGGGGTGGAGGGCGGATGGGGTGAGGGCAGATGTGCGGGAAATGGGAGGGATGCGTTTCAGAACAGAGTTAATGGTGGAAGAATAGAAGCCCCTTTGTTTAAAAAAGAAAGACATCTCCTTCGTTCTGGAATGAAAAGCAGATGCGGCGGAGACTGAGGAATTGTGAGAAGGGGATAGCATTTTTGAGAGAGACAGGGTGGGAAGAGGAATAGTCCAGGTAGCTATGAGAGTCTGTAGGCTTATAGTAGATATCAGCAGATAGGCCGTCTCCAGAGATGAAGACAGAAAGATCAAGAAAGGGAAGGGAGGTGTCAGAAATGGACCAGGTAAATTTGAGGGCAGGGTGAAAGTTGGAGGCAAACTTAATGAAGTCAACGAGCTCAGCATGCGTGCAGGAGGCAGCGCCAATGCAGTCGTCGATGTAGCGAAGGAAAATAGGGAGACGGATACCCGTATAGACTTGGAACATGGGCTGTTCCACAAAGCCAACAAAAAGGCAGGCATAACTGGGACCCATGAGGGTGGTCATGGCTACACCCTTGGATTGGAGGAACTGGGAGGAACCAAAGGAGAAATTATTGAGAGTAAGAACTAATTCCGCTGGATGGAGGAGAGTGGTGGTAGAGGGGAATTGGTTAGGTCTGGAATCCAAAAAGAAGCGAAGAGCTTTGAGACCGTACGGGTGGGGGATGGAGGTATATAGGGACTGGATGTCCATGGTGAAAATAAGACGGTGGGGGCCAGGGAACTTAAAATCATTGAAAAAATTCAAAGCGTGAGAAGTGTCACGAACATAGGTGGGAAGTGATTGAACAAGGGGGGATAAGGCAGCGTCAAGGTATGCAGAAATGAGTTCGGTGGGGCAGGGGCAAGCTGAGACAATAGGTCTACCTGCACAGGCAGGTTTGTGGATCTTGGGTAGGAGGTAGAAACGGGAAGTGCGGGGTGTGGGAACTATGAGGTTGGTGGCAGTGGATGGGAGATCCCCAGAGCTGATAAGGTTGGTGATAGTATAGGAGACAGTGGCCCGGTGCTCCTTAGTGGGGTCATGATCAAGGGTATAAATAAGAGGAGATTTCAGAGAGTTGTCGCTGTGCCTTGGCCAGTTAGAGGTCAGTACGCCAGACAACAGCAGCTCGCCCCTTATCAGCGGGTCTTATAGTGAGGTTGGGATTGGTGCGGAAGGAGCGGAGAGCAGAGCGTTCGGAAGGAGTGAGGTTGGAATTGGAACAGGGTGTGGTGAAGTCAAGACGGTTGATATCCCGTCGGCAATTAGCAATAAAGAGATCCAGAGGACCAGAGCGGGGTGTCCATGAAGAGGAGGAGGGTTGAAGACGGGAGAAGGGTTCATCGGTGGGGGTAGGAGAGTCCTTGCCAAAGAAATAAGCTCAGTGACGGAGCCGGCGGAATATGAGTTCAGCGTCATGGCATACGCGGAACTCGCTGAGGTGTGGGCGAAGAGGGATAAAGCTGAGGCCCTTATTGAGGACAGAGCGCTCTGCCTCAGAGAGTTGAAGGTCGGAGGGAATGGTAAAGACCCGGCACTGATGACAGATGGGATAAGATGGGGGAGGGAGGCTGGTACTGTCAGTGGAGAGGGAAGGGTTGAGGTGGGTGGAAAATTGAGCCTCTGAGGGCCCGGGAGCTGACGATGGGATCTGAGAGAGAGTGGATTGCAGAGTGGTGGTGGGGGAAGTGGAGAACGGCCTTTAATAAAGCCCGTTTGAATCATAGAGATGATTTTAGTTAAAAATATTTTCAGGATAAAGGGATCGAAAATCGCGGAGATGAACGGCAATAAAAATAATCCGGGATTCCATAATGGGGGGTAAAAAAAAGAAAAAAAAAACAAAATTACAAAGCCCAGAAAAAAAGTCGATATCTATCGACGCAAGCCCCAGGAAAAGCATCGATGCTGTTATAGCTCCGCCTACGTGAATTAAAAAAAAGTAATCTCTGTCTCCCTCTCCCGGACATAAATCTCATTACAGTCGACATATATCTCAGTATAGTTAACGTGAAAGGATAGTGTTTTTCCTATAAAACAAAACGACCTTCAATTTGAAAGCAACCTTCATAGTATTAGATAATGGAAGAAAAACACATCCAAAACAATTCTTGAAATATTTGCACAAAAGAAAAACAATCGCCATCTTTAAAGTATCCAATCTATCTTGAAAACACAAGAAAAACCTTGTGATCTTCAATAAAGCATACGGAATAAAAACAAACAATTAATTCATTTAAATGCTGCAAAAAGAAAAAAAAGTTCTAGATTGTTCAAACTGAACTACAGCCTATCAACAGTTCTCCCACTATATCTTCTGAGGTTAAAACCGTCCAAACCAGTCTTTTTCAAAAACAAAAATGAATTTTAAGCTAAAAACATTCTGTAACCACCAGATCTTCCAGTCTTATCATTCTTTGCACCGCGAGACACTCAAGCCATTATAAATCATTCAAACTTCAGGCTTCAGACTCGTCGTGGTTGAAATATTTGCACAAAAGGAAAAACAATCACTATCTTTGAAATATCCAGTCTTTCTTTAAAACGTAAAGAAATCCAAGCAATTACTGAACAAAAAAGCTTTAAAAAAGCATACAGAACAAAAAAAAAACAGTTGGTTCATTTAAATGCTGCAGAGAAAAAAAACTAGATGGTTCAGAATTTTCTAGAGTCTTTCAACAGTTCTCCCGCTATATCTTCGAAGGTTAAAACCTTCCGAACCAGTCTTTTTCGAAGCTAAGAATATATTTTATGGTAAAAATATTCTATAACCATTAAATCTTCCAATTTCATTGCTTTACACCACGAGACAATCAAATTATTATAAATTATTCAAACTTCAGATTCGCCATCGGACTCGTCAGACAAAGAGTTAATAAAAGGCAATGCTTCGGCTGGATCATCAAAAATACGAACTCCAGAATTTTTAACAAAAAAACCTTAATTTGGCTGGCTATTGTAATAATGGAAAGAGCTTTTTTTGAAAAGCTAACTTCATAGAAGAGACAAATGCAGCACGTTTCTTAACAATTTAACGGGGAAAATCTAGAAAAAAACGAACTTCTGACCCTTGAAATTGAAATAATCTTTGTTTTAATGCAAGTTTAATAATGCGGTCCTTGAAACGCACTCCCTTCATCTACCACCGGACAAACACCCGGATCACCCTGGTGTCAGGCAGGTGACGTGAAACGCACTCCCTTCATCTCCCACCGAACAAACACCCGGATCACCCTGGTGTCAGGCAGGTTGCGTGAAACGCACTTCCTTCATCTCCCACCGGACAAACACCCAGATCACCCTGGTGTCAGGCAGGTGGCGTGAAACGCACTCCCTTCATCTCCCACCGAACAAACACCCGGATCACACTGGTGTCAGGCAGGTGGCGTGAAACGCACTCCCTTCATCCCCCACCGAACAAACACCCTGATCACCCTGGTGTCAGGCAGGTGGCGTGAAACGCACACATTTCATCTCCCACCGGACAAACACCCGGATCGCCCTGGTGTCAGGCAGGTGGCGTGAAACACACTCCATTCATCTCCCACCGAACAAACACCCAGATCACCCTAGTGTCAGGCAGGTGGCGTGAAACGCACTTCCTTTATCTCCCACCGGACAAACACCCAGATCACCCTGGTGTCAGGCAGGTGGCGTGAAACGCACTCCCTTCATCTCCCACCGAACAAACACCCGGATCACACTGGTGTCAGGCAGGTGGCGTGAAACGCACTCCCTTCATCCCCCACCGAACAAACACCCAGATCACCCTGGTGTCAGGCAGGTGGCGTGAAACGCACACATTTCATCTCCCACCGGACAAACACCCCGATCACCCTGGTGTCAGGCAGGTAGCGTGAAACGCACTCCATTCATCACCCACCGGACAAACACCCAGATCACCCTGGTGTCAGGCAGATGGCGTGAAACGCACTCCCTTCATCCCCCACCGAACAAACACCCAGATCACCCTGGTGTCAGGCAGGTGGCGTGAAACGCACTCCCTTCATCCCCCACCGAACAAACACCCAGATCACCCTGGTGTCAGTCAGGTGGCGTGAAACGCACTCCCTTCATCCCCCAACGAACAAACACCCAGATCACCCTGGTGTCAGGCAGGTGGCGTGAAACGCACTCCCTTCATCCCCCACCGAACAAACACCCAGATCACCCTGGTGTCAGGCAGGTGGCGTGAAACGCACTCCCTTCATCCCCCACCGGACAAACACCCAGATCACCCTGGTGTCAGGCAGGTGGCGTGAAACGCACTCCCTTCATCCCCCACCGAACAAACACCCAGATCACCCTGGTGTCAGGCAGGTGGCGTGAAACGCACTCCCTTCATCCCCCACCGAACAAACACCCAGATCACCCTGGTGTCAGTCAGGTGGCGTGAAACGCACTCCCTTCATCCCCCACCGGACAAACACCCAGATCACCCTGGTGTCAGGCAGGTGGCGTGAAACGCACTCCCTTCATCCCCCACCGAACAAACACCCAGATCACCCTGGTGTCAGTCAGGTGGCGTGAAACGCACTCCCTTCATCCCCCACCGAACAAACACCCAGATCACCCTGGCGTCAGGCAGGTGGTGTGAAACACACTCCCTTCATGTCCCACCGGACACACACCCGGATCACCCTGGTGCCAGGCAGGTGGCGTGAAACGCACTCCCTTCATCTCCCACCAAACACACACCCGGATCACCCTGGTGTCAGGCAGGTGGCGTGAACGCACTCCCTTCATCCCCCAACGAACAAACACCCAGATCACCCTGGTGTCAGTCAGGTGGCGTGAAACGCACTCCCTTCATCTCCCAGCGAACAAACACCCAGATCACCCTGGTGTCAGGCAGGTGGCGGGAAACGCACTCCCTTCATCTCCCACCGAACAAACACCCGGATCATCCTGGTGTCCGGCAGGTGGCGGGAAACGCACTCCCTTCATCTCCCACCGAACAAACACCCGGATCACCCTGGTGTCAGGCAGGTGGCGTGAAACGCACTCCCTTCATCTCCCACCGGACAAACACCCGGATCACCCTGGTGTCAGGCAGGTGGTGTGAAACGCACTCCCTTCATCTCCCACCTAACACACACCCGGATTACCCTGGTGTCAGGCAGGTGGCGTGAAACGCACTCCCTTCATCTCCCACCGGACAAACACCCGGATCACCCTGGTGTCAGGCAGGTGGTGTGAAACGCACCCCCTTCATCTCCCAGCGAACAAACACCCAGATCACCCTGGTGTCAGGCAGGTGGCGTGAAACGCACTCCCTTCATCTCCCACCGGACAAGCACCCGGATCACCCTGGTGTCAGGCAGGTGGCGTGAAACGCACTCCCTTCATCTCCCACCGAACAAACACCCAGATCACCCTGGCGTCAGGCAGGTGGCGTGAAACGCACTCCCTTCATCTCCCACCGGACAAACACCCGGATTACCCTGGTGCCAGTCAGTTGGCGTGAAACGCACTCCCTTCATCCCCCACCGGACAAACACCCGGATCACCCTGGTTTCAGGCATGTGGCGTGAAACGCACACCCTTCATCTCCCACCGGACAAACACCCGGATCACCCTGGTGTCAGGCAGGTGGCGGGAAACGCACTCCATTCATCTCCCACCGGACAAACCCCCGGATCACCCTGGTGTCAGGCAGGTGGCGTGAAACGCACTCCATTCATCTCCCACCGGACAAACACCCGGATCGCCCTGGTGTCAGGCAGGTAGCGTGAAACGCACTCCATTCATCACCCACCGGACAAACACCCAGATCACCCTGGTGTCAGGCAGATGGCGTGAAACGCACTCCCTTCATCCCCCACCGAACAAACACCCAGATCACCCTGGTGTCAGGCAGGTGGCGTGAAACGCACTCCCTTCATCTCCCACCGAACAAACACCCAGATCACCCTGGTGTCAGGCAGGTGGCGTGAAACGCACTCCCTTCATCTCCCACCAAACACACACCCGGATCACCCTGGTGTCAGGCAGGTGGCGTGAAACGCACTCCCTTCATCTCCCACCGAACAAACACCCAGATCACCCTGGCGTCAGGCAGGTGGTGTGAAACGCACTCCCTTCATCCCCCAGCGAACAAACACCCGGATCACCCTGGTGTCAGGTAGGTGGTGAGAAACGCACTCCATTCATCTCCCACCGAACAAACACCCGGATCACCCTGGCGTCAGGCAGGTGGCGGGAAACGCACTCCCTTCATCTCCCACCGAACAAACACCCGGATCACCCTGGTGTCAGGCAGGTGGCGTGAAACGCACTCCCTTCATCTCCCACCAAACACACACCCGGATTACCCTGGTGTCAGGCAGGTGGCGTGAAACGCACTCCCTTCATCTCCCACCGAACAAACACCCGGATCACCCTGGTGTCAGGCAGGTGGCGTGAAACGCACTCCCTTCATCTCCCACCAAACACACACCCGGATTACCCTGGTGTCAGGCAGGTGGCGTGAAACGCACTCCCTTCATCTCCCACCAAACACACACCCGGATTACCCTGGTGTCAGGCAGGTGGCGTGGAACGCACTCCCTTCATCTCCCACCGAACAAACACCCGGATCACCCTGGTGTCAGGCAGGTGGCGTGAAACGCACTCCCTTCATCTCCCACCAAACACACACCCGGATCACCCTGGTGTCAGGCAGGTGGCGTGAAACGCACTCCCTTCATCTCCCACCAAACACACACCCGGATCACCCTGGTGTCAGGCAGGTGGCGTGAAACGCACTCCCTTCATCTCCCACCAAACACACACCCGGATCACCCTGGTGTCAGGCAGGTGGCGTGAAACGCACTCCCTTCATCTCCCACCGGACAAACACCCGGATCACCCTGGCGTCAGGCAGGTGGCGTGAAACGCACTCCCTTCATCTCCCACCGAACAAACACCCGCATCACCCCGGTGTCAGGCAGGTGGCGTGAAACGCACTCCCTTCATCTCCCACCGAACAAACACCCAGATCACCCCGGTGTCAGGCAGGTGGTGTGAAACGCACTCCCTTCATCTCCCACCGAACAAACACCCAGATCACCCTGGTGTCAGGCAGGTGGCGTGAAACGCACTCCCTTCATCTCCCACCGAACAAACACCCGGATCACCCTGGTGTCAGGCAGGTGGTGTGAAACGCACTCCATTCATCCCCCAGCGAACAAACACCCGGATCACCCTGGTGTCAGGCAGGTGGTGAGAAACGCACTCCATTCATCTCCCACCGAACAAACACCCGGATCACCCTGGCGTCAGGCAGGTGGCGGGAAACGCACTCCCTTCATCTCCCACCAAACACACACCCGGATCACCCTGGCGTCAGGCAGGTGGCGGGAAACGCACTCCCTTCATCTCCCACCAAACACACACCCGGATTACCCTGGTGTCAGGCAGGTGGCGTGAAACGCACTCCCTTCATCTCCCACCAAACACACACCCGGATCACCCTGGTGTCAGGCAGGTGGCGTGAAACGCACTCCCTTCATCTCCCACCGAACAAACACCCGGATCACCCTGGCGTCAGGCAGGTGGCGGGAAACGCACTCCCTTCATCTCCCACCGGACAAACACCCAGATCACCCTGGTGCCAGGCAGGTGGCGTGAAACGCACTCCATTCATCTCCCACCGGAGAAACACCCAGATCACCCTGGTGCCAGGCAGGTGGCGTGAAACGCACTCTCCTCATCTCCCACCGAACAAACACCCGGATCACCCTGGCGTCAGGCAGGTGGTGTGAAACGCACTCCCTTCATCTCCCACCGAAGAAACACCCGGATCACCCTGGTGTCAGGCAGGTGGCGTGAAACGCACTCCCTTCATCCCCCACCGGACAAACACCCAGATCACCCTGGTGTCAGTCAGGTGGCGTGAAACGCACTCCCTTCATCTCCCACCGAACTAACACCCAGATCACCCTGGTGTCAGGCAGGTGGCGTGAAACGCACTCCCTTCATCTCACACCGTACAAACAGCCAGATCACCCTGGTGTCAGTCAGGTGGCGTGAAACGCACTCCCTTCATCTCCCACCGAACAAACACCCGGATCACCCTGGTTTCAGGCATGTGGCGTGAAACGCACTCCCTTCATCTCCCACCGAACAAACACCCAGATCACCCTGGTGTCAGGCAGGTGGTGAGAAACGCACTCCATTCATCTCCCACCGAACAAACACCCGGATCACCCTGGCGTCAGGCAGGTGGCGGGAAACGCACTCCCTTCATCTCCCACCGAACAAACACCCGGATCACCCTGGTGTCAGGCAGGTGGCGTGAAACACACTCCCTTCATCTCCCACCGGACAAACACCCGGATCACCCTGGTGTCAGGCAGGTGGTGTGAAACGCACTCCCTTCATCTCCCAGCAAACACACACCCGGATTACCCTGGTGTCAGGCAGGTGGCGTGAAACGCACTCCCTTCATCTCCCACCGGACAAACACCCGGATCACCCTGGTGTCAGGCAGGTGGTGTGAAACGCACTCCCTTCATCTCCCACCGGACAAACACCCGGATCACCCTGGTGTCAGGCAGGTGGTGTGAAACGCACTCCCTTCATCTCCCACCAAACACACACCCGGATTACCCTGGTGTCAGGCAGGTGGCGTGAAACGCACTCCCTTCATCTCCCACCGGACAAACACCCGGATCACCCTGGTGTCAGGCAGGTGGTGTGAAACGCACTCCCTTCATCTCCCACCGGACAAACACCCGGATCACCTTGGTGTCAGGCAGGTGGCGTGAAACGCACTCCCTTCATCTCCCACCAAACACACACCCGGATTACCCTGGCGTCAGGCAGGTGGCGTGAAACACACTCCCTTCATCCCCCACCGGACAAACACCCGGATCACCCTGGTGTCAGGCAGGTGGTGTGAAACGCACTCCCTTCATCTCCCACCGAACAAACACCCGGATCACCCTGGCGTCAGGCAGGTGGCGTGAAACACACTCCCTTCATCCCCCACCGGACAAACACCCGGATCACCCTGGTTTCAGGCATGTGGCGTGAAACGCACACCCTTCATCTCCCACCGGACAAACACCCGGATCACCCTGGTGTCAGGCAGGTGGCGTGAAACGCATTCCATTCATCTCCCACCGGACAAACACCCGGATCACCCTGGCGTCAGGCAGGTGGCGTGAAACACACTCACTTCATCCCCCACCGGACAAACACCCGGATCACCCCGGTGTCAGGCAGGTGGCGTGAAACGCACTCCCTTCATCTCCCACCGAACAAACACCCAGATCACCCCGGTGTCAGGCAGGTGGTGTGAAACGCACTCCCTTCATCTCCCACCGAACAAACACCCAGATCACCCTGGTGTCAGGCAGGTGGCGTGAAACGCACTCCCTTCATCTCCCACCGAACAAACACCCGGATCACCCTGGTGTCAGGCAGGTGGTGTGAAACGCACTCCATTCATCCCCCAGCGAACAAACACCCGGATCACCCTGGTGTCAGGCAGGTGGTGAGAAACGCACTCCATTCATCTCCCACCGAACAAACACCCGGATCACCCTGGCGTCAGGCAGGTGGCGGGAAACGCACTCTCTTCATCTCCCACCAAACACACACCCGGATCACCCTGGCGTCAGGCAGGTGGCGGGAAACGCACTCCCTTCATCTCCCACCAAACACACACCCGGATTACCCTGGTGTCAGGCAGGTGGCGTGAAACGCACTCCCTTCATCTCCCACCAAACACACACCCGGATCACCCTGGTGTCAGGCAGGTGGCGTGAAACGCACTCCCTTCATCTCCCACCGAACAAACACCCGGATCACCCTGGCGTCAGGCAGGTGGCGGGAAACGCACTCCCTTCATCTCCCACCGGACAAACACCCAGATCACCCTGGTGCCAGGCAGGTGGCGTGAAACGCACTCCCTTCATCTCCCACCGGAGAAACACCCAGATCACCCTGGTGCCAGGCAGGTGGCGTGAAACGCACTCTCTTCATCTCCCACCGAACAAACACCCGGATCACCCTGGCGTCAGGCAGGTGGTGTGAAACGCACTCCCTTCATCTCCCACCGAAGAAACACCCGGATCACCCTGGTGTCAGGCAGGTGGCGTGAAACGCACTCCCTTCATCCCCCACCGGACAAACACCCAGATCACCCTGGTGTCAGTCAGGTGGCGTGAAACGCACTCCCTTCATCTCCCACCGAACAAACACCCAGATCACCCTGGTGTCAGGCAGGTGGCGTGAAACGCACTCCCTTCATCTCACACCGTACAAACAGCCAGATCACCCTGGTGTCAGTCAGGTGGCGTGAAACGCACTCCCTTCATCTCCCACCGAACAAACACCCGGATCACCCTGGTTTCAGGCATGTGGCGTGAAACGCACTCCCTTCATCTCCCACCGAACAAACACCCAGATCACCCTGGTGTCAGGCAGGTGGTGAGAAACGCACTCCATTCATCTCCCACCGAACAAACACCCGGATCACCCTGGCGTCAGGCAGGTGGCGGGAAACGCACTCCCTTCATCTCCCACCGAACAAACACCCGGATCACCCTGGTGTCAGGCAGGTGGCGTGAAACACACTCCCTTCATCTCCCACCGGACAAACACCCGGATCACCCTGGTGTCAGGCAGGTGGTGTGAAACGCACTCCCTTCATCTCCCAGCAAACACACACCCGGATTACCCTGGTGTCAGGCAGGTGGCGTGAAACGCACTCCCTTCATCTCCCACCGGACAAACACCCGGATCACCCTGGTGTCAGGCAGGTGGTGTGAAACGCACTCCCTTCATCTCCCACCGGACAAACACCCGGTTCACCCTGGTGTCAGGCAGGTGGTGTGAAACGCACTCCCTTCATCTCCCACCAAACACACACCCGGATTACCCTGGTGTCAGGCAGGTGGCGTGAAACGCACTCCCTTCATCTCCCACCGGACAAACACCCGGATCACCCTGGTGTCAGGCAGGTGGTGTGAAACGCACTCCCTTCATCTCCCACCGGACAAACACCCGGATCACCCTGGTGTCAGGCAGGTGGCGTGAAACGCACTCCCTTCATCTCCCACCAAACACACACCCGGATTACCCTGGCGTCAGGCAGGTGGCGTGAAACACACTCACTTCATCCCCCACCGGACAAACACCCGGATCACCCTGGTTTCAGGCATGTGGCGTGAAACGCACACCCTTCATCTCCCACCAAACACACACCCGGATTACCCTGGTGTCAGGCAGGTGGCGTGAAACGCACTCCCTTCATCTCCCACCAAACACACACCCGGATTACCCTGGTGTCAGGCAGGTGGCGTGAAACGCACTCCCTTCATCTCCCACCGAACAAACACCCGGATCACCCTGGCATCAGGCAGGTGGCGTGAAACGCACTCCCTTCATCCCCCACCGGACAAACACCCGGATCACCCTGGTGTCAGGCAGGTGGTGAGAAACGCACTCCATTCATCTCCCACCGAACAAACACCCGGATCACCCTGGCGTCAGGCAGGTGGCGGGAAACGCACTCCCTTCATCTCCCACCAAACACACACCCGGATTACCCTGGTGTCAGGCAGGTGGCGTGAAACGCACTCCCTTCATCTCCCACCAAACACACACCCGGATCACCCTGGTGTCAGGCAGGTGGCGTGAAACGCACTCCCTTCATCTCCCACCGAACAAACACCCGGATCACCCTGGCGTCAGGCAGGTGGCGGGAAACGCACTCCCTTCATCTCCCACCGGACAAACACCCAGATCACCCTGGTGCCAGGCAGGTGGCGTGAAACGCACTCCCTTCATCTCCCACCGGACAAACACCCGGATCACCCTGGTGTCAGGCAGGTGGTGTGAAACGCACTCCCTTCATCTCCCACCGGACAAACACCCGGATCACCTTGGTGTCAGGCAGGTGGCGTGAAACGCACTCCCTTCATCTCCCACCAAACACACACCCGGATTACCCTGGCGTCAGGCAGGTGGCGTGAAACACACTCCCTTCATCCCCCACCGGACAAACACCCGGATCACCCTGGTGTCAGGCAGGTGGTGTGAAACGCACTCCCTTCATCTCCCACCGAACAAACACCCGGATCACCCTGGCGTCAGGCAGGTGGCGTGAAACACACTCCCTTCATCCCCCACCGGACAAACACCCGGATCACCATGGTTTCAGGCATGTGGCGTGAAACGCACACCCTTCATCTCCCACCGGACAAACACCCGGATCACCCTGGTGTCAGGCAGGTGGCGTGAAACGCATTCCATTCATCTCCCACCGGACAAACACCCGGATCACCCTGGCGTCAGGCAGGTGGCGTGAAACACACTCACTTCATCCCCCACCGGACAAACACCCGGATCACCCCGGTGTCAGGCAGGTGGCGTGAAACGCACTCCCTTCATCTCCCACCGAACAAACACCCAGATCACCCCGGTGTCAGGCAGGTGGTGTGAAACGCACTCCCTTCATCTCCCACCGAACAAACACCCAGATCACCCTGGTGTCAGGCAGGTGGCGTGAAACGCACTCCCTTCATCTCCCACCGAACAAACACCCGGATCACCCTGGTGTCAGGCAGGTGGTGTGAAACGCACTCCATTCATCCCCCAGCGAACAAACACCCGGATCACCCTGGTGTCAGGCAGGTGGTGAGAAACGCACTCCATTCATCTCCCACCGAACAAACACCCGGATCACCCTGGCGTCAGGCAGGTGGCGGGAAACGCACTCCCTTCATCTCCCACCAAACACACACCCGGATCACCCTGGCGTCAGGCAGGTGGCGGGAAACGCACTCCCTTCATCTCCCACCAAACACACACCCGGATTACCCTGGTGTCAGGCAGGTGGCGTGAAACGCACTCCCTTCATCTCCCACCAAACACACACCCGGATCACCCTGGTGTCAGGCAGGTGGCGTGAAACGCACTCCCTTCATCTCCCACCGAACAAACACCCGGATCACCCTGGCGTCAGGCAGGTGGCGGGAAACGCACTCCCTTCATCTCCCACCGGACAAACACCCAGATCACCCTGGTGCCAGGCAGGTGGCGTGAAACGCACTCCCTTCATCTCCCACCGGAGAAACACCCAGATCACCCTGGTGCCAGGCAGGTGGCGTGAAACGCACTCTCTTCATCTCCCACCGAACAAACACCCGGATCACCCTGGCGTCAGGCAGGTGGTGTGAAACGCACTCCCTTCATCTCCCACCGAAGAAACACCCGGATCACCCTGGTGTCAGGCAGGTGGCGTGAAACGCACTCCCTTCATCCCCCACCGGACAAACACCCAGATCACCCTGGTGTCAGTCAGGTGGCGTGAAACGCACTCCCTTCATCTCCCACCGAACAAACACCCAGATCACCCTGGTGTCAGGCAGGTGGCGTGAAACGCACTCCCTTCATCTCACACCGTACAAACAGCCAGATCACCCTGGTGTCAGTCAGGTGGCGTGAAACGCACTCCCTTCATCTCCCACCGAACAAACACCCGGATCACCCTGGTTTCAGGCATGTGGCGTGAAACGCACTCCCTTCATCTCCCACCGAACAAACACCCAGATCACCCTGGTGTCAGGCAGGTGGTGAGAAACGCACTCCATTCATCTCCCACCGAACAAACACCCGGATCACCCTGGCGTCAGGCAGGTGGCGGGAAACGCACTCCCTTCATCTCCCACCGAACAAACACCCGGATCACCCTGGTGTCAGGCAGGTGGCGTGAAACACACTCCCTTCATCTCCCACCGGACAAACACCCGGATCACCCTGGTGTCAGGCAGGTGGTGTGAAACGCACTCCCTTCATCTCCCAGCAAACACACACCCGGATTACCCTGGTGTCAGGCAGGTGGCGTGAAACGCACTCCCTTCATCTCCCACCGGACAAACACCCGGATCACCCTGGTGTCAGGCAGGTGGTGTGAAACGCACTCCCTTCATCTCCCACCGGACAAACACCCGGTTCACCCTGGTGTCAGGCAGGTGGTGTGAAACGCACTCCCTTCATCTCCCACCAAACACACACCCGGATTACCCTGGTGTCAGGCAGGTGGCGTGAAACGCACTCCCTTCATCTCCCACCGGACAAACACCCGGATCACCCTGGTGTCAGGCAGGTGGTGTGAAACGCACTCCCTTCATCTCCCACCGGACAAACACCCGGATCACCCTGGTGTCAGGCAGGTGGCGTGAAACGCACTCCCTTCATCTCCCACCAAACACACACCCGGATTACCCTGGCGTCAGGCAGGTGGCGTGAAACACACTCACTTCATCCCCCACCGGACAAACACCCGGATCACCCTGGTTTCAGGCATGTGGCGTGAAACGCACACCCTTCATCTCCCACCAAACACACACCCGGATTACCCTGGTGTCAGGCAGGTGGCGTGAAACGCACTCCCTTCATCTCCCACCAAACACACACCCGGATTACCCTGGTGTCAGGCAGGTGGCGTGAAACGCACTCCCTTCATCTCCCACCGAACAAACACCCGGATCACCCTGGCATCAGGCAGGTGGCGTGAAACGCACTCCCTTCATCCCCCACCGGACAAACACCCGGATCACCCTGGTGTCAGGCAGGTGGTGAGAAACGCACTCCATTCATCTCCCACCGAACAAACACCCGGATCACCCTGGCGTCAGGCAGGTGGCGGGAAACGCACTCCCTTCATCTCCCACCAAACACACACCCGGATTACCCTGGTGTCAGGCAGGTGGCGTGAAACGCACTCCCTTCATCTCCCACCAAACACACACCCGGATCACCCTGGTGTCAGGCAGGTGGCGTGAAACGCACTCCCTTCATCTCCCACCGAACAAACACCCGGATCACCCTGGCGTCAGGCAGGTGGCGGGAAACGCACTCCCTTCATCTCCCACCGGACAAACACCCAGATCACCCTGGTGCCAGGCAGGTGGCGTGAAACGCACTCCCTTCATCTCCCACCGGAGAAACACCCAGATCACCCTGGTGCCAGGCAGGTGGCGTGAAACGCACTCCCTTCATCTCCCACCGAACAAAGACCCGGATCACCCTGGCGTCAGGCAGGTGGTGTGAAACGCACTCCCTTCATCTCCCACCGAAGAAACACCCGGATCACCCTGGTGTCAGGCAGGTGGCGTGAAACGCACTCCCTTCATCCCCCACCGGACAAACACCCAGATCACCCTGGTGTCAGTCAGGTGGCGTGAAACGCACTCCCTTCATCTCCCACCGAACAAACACCCAGATCACCCTGGTGTCAGGCAGGTGGCGTGAAACGCACTCCCTTCATCTCACACCGTACAAACACCCAGATCACCCTGGTGTCAGTCAGGTGGCGTGAAACGCACTCCCTTCATCTCCCACCGAACAAACAGCCGGATCACCCTGGTTTCAGGCATGTGGCGTGAAACGCACTCCCTTCATCTCCCACCGAACAAACACCCAGATTACCCTGGTGTCAGGCAGGTGGTGAGAAACGCACTCCATTCATCTCCCACCGAACAAACACCCGGATCACCCTGGCGTCAGGCAGGTGGCGGGAAACGCACTCCCTTCATCTCCCACCGAACAAACACCCGGATCACCCTGGTGTCAGGCAGGTGGCGTGAAACACACTCCCTTCATCTCCCACCGGACAAACACCCGGATCACCCTGGTGTCAGGCAGGTGGTGTGAAACGCACTCCCTTCATCTCCCACCAAACACACACCCGGATTACCCTGGTGCCAGGCAGGTGGCGTGAAACGCACTCCCTTCATCTCCCACCGAACAAACACCCGGATCACCCTGGCTTCAGGCAGGTGGCGTGAAACACACTCCCTTCATCCCCCACCGGACAAACACCCGGATCACCCTGGTTTCAGGCATGTGGCGTGAAACGCACACCCTTCATCTCCCACCGGACAAACACCCGGATCACCCTGGTGTCAGGCAGGTGGCGTGAAACGCATTCCATTCATCTCCCACCGGACAAACACCCGGATCACCCTGGCGTCAGGCAGGTGGCGTGAAACACACTCCCTTCATCCCCCACCGGACAAACACCCGGATCACCCTGGTTTCAGGCATGTGGCGTGAAACGCACACCCTTCATCTCCCACCGGACAAACACCCGGATCACCCTGGTGTCAGGCAGGTGGCGTGAAACGCATTCCATTCATCTCCCACCGGACAAACACCCGGATCACCCTGGTGTCAGGCAGGTGGCGTGAAACGCATTCCATTCATCTCCCACCGAACAAACACCCGGATCACCCTGGTGTCAGGCAGGTGGCGTGAAACGCACTCCATTCATCTCCCACCGAACAAACACCCGGATCACCCTGGCGTCAGGCAGGTGGTGTGAAATGCACTCCCTTCATCTCCCACAAACAAACACCCAGATCACCCTGGCGTCAGGCAGGTGGTGTGAAACACACTCCCTTCATGTCCCACCGGACACACACCCGGATCACCCTGGTGTCAGGCAGATGGCGTGAAACGCACTCCCTTCATCTCCCACCGAACAAACACCCGGATCACCCTGGCGTCAGGCAGGTGGCGTGAAACGCACTCCCTTCATCTCCGACCGAACAAACACCCGGATCACCCTGGCGTCAGGCAGGTGGCGTGAAACGCACTCCCTTCATCTCCGACCGAACAAACACCCGGATCACCCTGGCGTCAGGCAGGTGGCGTGAAACGCACTCCCTTCATCCCACACCGAACAAACACCCAGATCACCCTGGCGTCAGGCAGGTGGTGTGAAACACACTCCCTTCATCTCCCACCGAACAAACACCCAGATCACCCTGGTGTCAGGCAGGTGGCGTGAAACGCACTCCATTCATCTCCCACTGAACACACACCCGGATCACCCTGGTGTCAGGCAGGTGGCGTGAAACGCACTCCATTCATCTCCCACTGTACACACACCCGGATCACCCTGGTGTCAGGCAGGTGGCGTGAAACGCACTCCCTTCATCTCCCACCGAACAAACACCCGGATCACCCTGGTGTCAGGCAGGTGGCGTGAAACGCACTCCCTTCATTGGACAGCTCACATTCCAGTGCACCCCTTATCTCTAACCATAACACAAACACTCCTTCTATAGAAAGAACATTGTGTTAGCAGTGAAACAGGGTGCTGCACTGTCCCCTCCAACATTAATCATGTTGCTTTGACATTGGAATGATTTGCCACCCCTTCATGCAAAGCACACAGACTAACCCAGGTGTAAATGGCAGTGACACAGCTCACGAAGGCGATAGGTGCCACAGTCTGTTCCCTAGGTGCTCCATAGGCCAGCCTATCTCGTAGTCTCCTGTTCTTTGAGACCTCCTTACCCCATCATCTACCTCTTCAGGTTCAGAAACTCCGGTCCACATGCCGAAGCCGCCCCCGGTCTGTCACTCGTGCCCTCCTGAAACTCGGACCCCTCTGCCACTTGGCTGAGCCCCACTTCATTCCTTCCCGGCGTCCCGCTGAAATCCAGTCTGTCCACAGATAGACATCCCCCCACTCCTCCGATTTCATCTAACTCACCACTCACCGTGAGAAGGGTTAGGAATCTCTTCCTAAATCAGTGGCGAGTTTGCAAAGGCACCATTTGATCAAAACTCCTCTCACAAAACGCTGGAGGAGCTCGGCAGCTCAGGCAGCATCCATGAGAAAGAATAAACAGTCGGCGTTTTGGCCCGAGACCCTTCGGCAGGGCTGAGAAACAACGGGGAATCAGAATCAGAATCAGGTTTATTATCACCGGC
Source organism: Hemitrygon akajei (assembly GCF_048418815.1). NCBI lineage: Eukaryota > Metazoa > Chordata > Chondrichthyes > Myliobatiformes > Dasyatidae > Hemitrygon > Hemitrygon akajei. The sequence continues at coordinate 86,620 of NW_027332080.1, forward strand.
ATGAAACTTGTTAACTGAGCAGCAGTTAATCATGCTGCTGTTAAAATGAATAAGTAAATCAATTACAGTATAGTATACTGAATAGATTTTTAAAACGTGCAGAAAACAGAAATACAGTATATTAAAAAAGTGAGGTCGTGTCCAAGGATACCATGTCCATTTAGGAATCGATGGTAGAAGGAACGAAGCTATTCCTGAATCTCCTAGTGTGTGTCTTCAGGCTTCTGTACCTCCTACCTGACAGTAACAGAAGAAAAGCGCATGCCCTGGGTGCTGGATGTACCCAGAAGAAGCCAAAATAGAAAAAAAATAACGGGTGGGGAAAGAGGCTAGCTAGAAGGTGATAGGTGAATCCAGGTGGGTGGGAAAGGTCAAGGGTTGGAGAAGAAATAATCTGATCGGAGAGGAGAGTGGATCAGAGGAGAGAGAGAGAGAGAGGGAGGAGGGGTAAGTAATAGGCAGGTGAGAAGTAAAAGGTCAGAGTGAGGAATAGAGGAAGGCGGGGGTGGGGGTGGTCTATCGGAAGGCGAGGTCAACATTCATGCCATCACAGGGGTCTCATCGCGGCACAAGAGGAGGCCGTGGATCGACACGTCAGATCGGGGATGGAAATCACTAGTAAAATGTTTGGCCCTGGGAAGTTCTGCTTGCAACGGATGGCGTGAAACTGCTCGTCGAAGTGTTCCCCTAATTGATGACGTCACGCTCAGGATAGAGGAGCAACGCCTTATATTCTGTCTTGGTTCCCTCCAACCTGATGAGCTGAACCACAGCACCATTCTTGTCTGGTGAATCCAGATCCCCAAAGGAAGCTGTCTCTCCATCTGAATGATGGTCTTTTTGACCTCCTGAAGACCAGTTTTTGAGTAACAGTAATGATCCGCTGCTCTCCTGTGCCCACTTCCCCAGCTGGTCTCCACCCCACTGTAACCTCAGACAACCCTCACTTCCCCCACCCACCAGTTCTGGTGCCATCCACAATCTCTCTAATTGTTCGATCTGCATTCCCCTCCAAATCATTCACACACGTGACCAGCACCAGTTCACTGCAAGGAGACAGAAAGAAGTGAGAGTAGAGCTCAGCTCAAACAAAGAAGACAAGCGAAACAAAGAGCAGGAGAGTGGTGGTGGAGGGGAACTCGTTGGGTCTGGTGTCCAGAAGGAAACGGAGAGCTCTGTGACTTTCCTGGTGGGAGGGGGAGGTGTACATGAACGGGGTATCCACAGTGACAGTAAGATGAACGTGGCCAGGGAACATGAAATCGTCCAAAAAATTTCTCCTGTGTTGCTTGGATTTCCAGCATCTGCAGATTTTCGCCTGTTTGTGACCAGGAAATTCCGTTTGTTGTGGACAGAGCAAAGGTACTTGACAAAGTGGACTCCCGATCTACATTGGGCCTCACTGACGTAGCGGAGGCTGAACCAGCAGCATCAGGCAGAGTAGATCAACCTGACAGACTCACAGGTGAAGTGTTGACTCACCTGGAAGGACGAATGGAGCTGAGGGGGAAAGAAAATGGGAGCGTGTAGAACTTCCCTCGCTTGCAAGGATATGTTCCAGGAGGGGGATTAGTGGGAAGAGACGAATGGAATCCTTGTGGAAAGCAGAAAGTGGAGGGGGAAAGTAAAGATGGGAAGGTAGGAAGAGGTTTAGTGAAGATCACCATGCAAATCGATAGGTTTACTAAATCAGCCAGTGTGAATGTGTTTTGTGACCCCCGCCACCTGCCACGGTCGGTGTCTTTCTCGGGTCAGCTGTCACCTGAATGCGCCGAGGTGGACGGTGGAGGGTTTTACAGAGATGACGAGTGGCGTAGGGGTGAGGCGGGTTTACAGAATGGTGATGGGTGTAGGGTCAGAAGGGTTTTCACAGATGGTGAGGGCTGCAAGGATCGGAGGTGTTAACAGAAATGGGGAGTGGTGTAGGGGTTGGAAGGGTTTTCACAGGGGGTGTTGACAGAAATGGGGAATGGTGTAGGGGTTGGAAGGGCTTTCACAGAGGGTGTTAACAGAAATGGGGAGTGGTATGGGGTTGTAAGGGTTTTCACAGAGGATGCTAACAGAAATGGGGAGTGGGGGTTGGAAGGGTTTTCACAGAGGGTGTTAACAGAAATGGGGAGTGGTGTGAGGGTTGGAAGGGTTTTCACAGGGGGTGTTAACAGAAATGGGGAGTGGTGTAGCGGTTGGAAGGGTTTTCACAGGGGGTGTTAACAGAAATGGGGAGTGGTGTGAGGGTTGGAAGGGTTTTCACAGGGGGTGTTAACAGAAATGGAGAGTGGTGTAGGGGTTGGAAGGGGTTTCACGGGGGTGTTAACAGAAATGGGGAGTGGTGTAGGGGTTGGAAGGGTTTTTCACGGGGGTGTTAACAGAAATGGGGAGTGGTGTAGGGGTTGGAAGGGGTTTCACAGAGGGTGTTAACAGAAATGGGGAGTGGTGTAGGGGTTGGAAGGGTTTTCACAGAGGGTGTTAACAGAAATGGGGTGTGGTGTAGGGGTTAGAAGGGTTTTCACAGGGGGTGTTAACAGAAATGTGGAGTAGTGTAGGGGTTGGAAGGGTTTCACAGGGGGCGAGGGGTATAGGAACGCTTCTCCACCACTGTGGAAATGTACTTCACTTGTCGCACCAAAATGGCCTGTAACCAGCTGGAACCTGTGTTGTATCAGAGAGCTTTGCTAATAATGTTCGTGCAACATGATACCTGAGCACTTGAGTGCAGACCCGCAGCTGTGATTCAGCAGACAACGGAGTGCACCCTGTCCGTGAACTTGTGTCCATCGGGGTGACCGTAATGTCTGTGTACCTTTTGGACAAAGCTATTACCAGTTGTTTTGCACTGCTAATCGTCCCTTCTGCAAGGGAAAATAACAACACTTATGATCGATCCACTCGGTGTTAGTTGTTGTTGGTTTGGAAGACGTAGTGAAAAGCTGCTGAACACCATCTCCTACCTGGACACTCACTCTTACCTGCACCCGCAGCTTCCTCCGCATCGCTTCGCCATCTCACCACTACACCGCTCGTCGTAGGAACTGAAATACTCATTCCGTCCATTGAGTCTTCTCCACCACTCGAATTTCCCTCTCAACTCCAGACTGCTGCTTTCTCCACGTCAGCTTCGACACCGTTATTAATCAACAACCCACCATTTATTGACTTAGAGTTCGGACAAACTTGGGCTGTTTTCTCTGGAGTGAAGGAGGATCAGGGTGACCGGAAAGAGTTTGATCAGATTACGAGAGGTATAGACAGAGTAGATAGCTGCCATTTTTAACCTTCTGCGTCACAATGTCTAATTCCAGACAGCATGCATTTGGAGAGATGAGGGAGCTGTGGAATTCATTGCCACGGACGGCTCAGAGGCCAAGTCATCGGGTTTATTTAAAACAGAGGCTGATCAGTGCTTGATCAGTAAAGGTGTCAAAGGTCATGGGGAGAAGGCAGGGAACGGGGTTGAGGAGGAAAATAAAAGACACTGGGACAGGGACAGAAAAAGGAAACATTAGAGGGAGACGTGTCAAGCACAGGGAGATGGGACAGACTCCGATAGGGGTTCTTGTCCGGCACGGAGCAGTGGGGCTGATCACCGGTTCATTTTGCACTCTCGGGCCTTCACTGAGACCATTTCTCATCAGTACACGTTTTACAAACAGTACATTTCAATGTTCAAGTTCAAAGTAAATTTATTATCAAAGTGTGTTAACCAGATGTTATCGAACAATTCCGTTTCTTGTTGACAAGGCAACTTAACGCTCAACCCCAGCCTGGGGGAGGGAATGGGACCAATTCCAGAGGGGGAGTGTTGCGTGAGTCTGGGACTTTGTGAAGGAGTCCTAACTCCATCCTCTTCATTCCGCTTTTCCCTTCCCACTCCACTGATGTGTTTGTGTGTGTGTGTGAGAGACAGAGAAAAAGAGAGGGAGAGACAGCGCGAGAGAGAGACCTCACACTGCATCAACGACGTGCTCTCCCCACCAACACACTCACATTCCTCTGTACACAGCAATCCTCACCAGCTCGAATGATCCAAAAATCTTATCCCCTCCCTCCTGCACCAACTCTTTAGCTACGTGTTAAACTGTATAATCTTCTGATTCCTGCCACATCACACAGATGGCAGTCCTGAGATCACAGGACTGGAGGAGCTGCCCTTTCAATTAGCACCTCACTCCCTGAACTCACTTTACAGAACCTCGTTACTCTACCAGCCCATATCATTGTTACCCACATGGACCACGACCTTCACTGTCCCCCCTCCTGAGGAATGCTGAGCACTCGACCTGAGATGACCCAGATGCCAGCATGCAAGAGGCAACAGGTCATCGTGGAATTTCATTCTCACCTACAGAACATCCTGTCAGTTCCCTGAGCTAACAAGCCATGTATCACCACAGCTCACCACGTCTCCCCCCTTCCCTTCTCAGTCTCAGAGCCAGACTAAGTGCCAGAGACCCTGTTGCTGTGACTTTCCTTTGCCAGGTCATCCCCCCATCCCCGACTGTACCTAAAGTGATACCTGTGTTGTTCAGAGGGATGGACACAGGGGTAAACTGCACTCTCTGTTTCCCCCTTCCCCTTCCTCACTGTCACCCAGTTTCCTGTGCCGTGCACCTCGGGTGCAACTACCTCTCAAATGTCCTACCAATCACCCCTTCAGCCTCCCGAATGATCTGGAGTTCATCCAGTTCCAGCTGCAACTCCTTAATGTGGATTGTTCGGAGCTGAAGCTGGATGCCCTTCTCACAGGTGTAGTTATCAGGGACACAGGAGGGTTATTCATCTTTTAACATTAGAAAATTAATTAATATAATTTATATTTCTTCATCTCAGATACCAGAATGTGTCATTTCTTAGATGCTGGAAAAGCGTTCGATAGAGTTGAATGGCCATACTTATTTAATACGTTGCAGAATTTTAATTTTAACTTGAAATTTATATCATTGATTACATTATTATAAACCTTTGGCTTAGGTTCTTACCAATAATCAAAATTCTCCTTTTTTTCCGTTGTCCCATGCTACGAAGCAAGGCTGCCCTTTAAGTCCTCTATTATTTGACATTGCTTTGGAACCTTTAGCCGTTGCCATTCGTGAATCACCTAATATTTTTGGAATTACCTGTGGGTAAGGGACTTATAAGTTATCATTATATGCTGATGATTTGTTACTATACATATCTGACCCTGAGAGATATATTCCTGCTATTTTATCCTTCCTTGCTCAGTTTAGTAGCTTTTCTGCCTACAAACTGAATTTTAATAAGTGAATTATTTCCATTAAATATGCAAGTTTCAATCTATAAACACGTACCATTTAAAGTTGTCACAGATCATTTTATTTATTTGGGTATTAAAATTACCAAGAAACATAAGGGTTTATTTAAAGTTAATTTTTTACCTTTAATTGATCAAATCAAGCAACTTGTTACCAGGTGGTCCCCATTATCTCTGTCATTGGTTGGTGGAATTAATGCTATCAAGATGATAGTATTACCCAAATTTTTATATTTACTTCAAGCATTACCAATGTTTATTCCTAAATCTTTTTTTGATATTATTGATTCCAAAATATCCTCATGTGTGGCAGAATAAAAAGCCTAGATTAAGTAAGAAATATTTACAGAAGCTTAAGAAGGAAGGTGGTTTGGCTTTGCCAAACCCAAGATTTTACTACTGGGCAGTTAACATCAGATAATTAATATTTTGGACACAAGAATCGGTCATAGTACCTTGCCCACAATGGGTAAATTTGGTGTGTAAATCTGTACAAGACTTCTCATTGTTTTCTATTTTAGGATCTTCACCTCCTTTTGCTGTATCTAAACTGAATAAACAAATAACTAATCCTACAGTTAAACATACATTAAGAATATGGTTTCAATTTCGTAAATTCTGCAGTTTGAATAAGTTTATCTTATCAAGCCCTATTATATCTAACTTGTTTTTCCAGCCCTCTTTTATGGACCAAGCCTTTGTGTTATTGAAAACAAAAGGTATAATTTGTTTTTGTAATCTATCTTTAGATAACAGTTTTATGTCCTTTGAACAGCTATCCAGCCTAAATCTCATTTTTTTAGATACTTGCAAGTTAGAAATTTCTTGAATGTTCCAGTCTTTTCCGAAATTATGTCCAATGGACATTACAGAAAAAATTCTAGCTCTGAATCCTTGCCAGAAGGGTTTAGTAGCTATCATTTTTAATATGATCATGAAAGTACAGCCAGGAGTATCAGAAAAAATTAAGAAGAAATGGAAAAAAGAACTTCACTGTCTTATACCCACAGATAAGTGGGAGAAAATTTTACAATTAGTCAATTCTTCTTCTATTTGTGCTAAACATGCCTAATACAATTTAAGGTTGTCCAGAGGGGTCACATGTCCAAAATTTATATTCTCATGTTAATCCAACCTGTGATGAGAATGTGGAGAGGGTAAGGGGTATGCGTGGGGGGGTGGACGAGGGGTAAGTGTAGCAAAGTATGCGTACAGGACTGGAGACAGTATGTCATTGGGGAAGCGTAGGAAGACAGGGAACATGTAACTAAAATAGTGTACCAAACGGATATGGCAACCACAAAGAAAGGGGAACCTTGCCCCCGCAAGACAATGTGTCTGGCAAAGTATCTGAGCTATATACCTATTTCGAGTGTTTTGCTTGCGTCCATACTTATTCCAAGTATTTCGCGTGCTTAGCTATACGATAGCCAATCAATCGATGAATTTGAGTCGGTTACCATATTTACGAATGTAGTGCCCCGTTTTTGGGTTTAAGTATGACCTCTGTGAACCGACAAATTGGGAGCTCGCTACCTTACGCCCGAACTCCTCTCTAATAAAAACCGCTTCAGAGGTAATTTCGTGTCTCTGGTGTTTTTTCCTCAACTGAGCAGGTTAATAATATCAATTGAACAGTGGCAGATGTCATTCTGAAGTCGCTTCATTGACCCACATGTTCTGGTCTTGCCCCTGTTTGCAAAATTATTGGAAAAATATTTCTGGTATTATATCAACAGTTCTGAATATCAAATTGCAACTGCATCCTAATACTGCAACTTTCGGTTTACCAATGGTGGATAATAGTTGTTTATCCCCCTCAGCCTGGCGGATGATTGCATTTGTTACATTAATGGCTAGAAGATATATCCTATTGAATTGGAACAAAATTAATCCTCCAACTATATATCAGTGGTTTTCTCAAACTATTCCTTGTTTGAGTTTAGAAAAAATTAGAAGTGTTGTCTTTGACCCTTCAGTTAAATATGAAGAAACTTGGGGAACATTTATTCAACATTTTCATATGAGCTAAACTGACTTTTCCTAAACCTTACTTTTATTATCCTTAATTATTCGGATGGATGTGCGGAGTTATTGACGCTACTGTGTATAATTGATATAATGCAATGGCCCATGTCGGTTAGGTTTTTTTCATTGGGGCGGGGTTCTTATTTTCTACATTTCTTGCAACCACTATGAGTTTGGGAGGTTTTTATCATCTATTTGTATTTATACCTTAACCTGTTAATTATGTACTCTCAAGCTCTTTGTATTCATGTTTCATTTATGTTTGTTTAAAATCAATAAAAAGATTTAAAAAGAAAGGACTATTCTGAGGAAAGGGTGGAATAGGCGCAACGGGCCGAATGGCCAGACACGCTCCTGTTACTTATTTTCTAAAGCACGAATTTTCCTTTGCGCCTTGTTCTCCCTTGGTTTTCAGCCGTTCGGATTGCACAGGGGAGCGGTGAGAGCTCCGGAGATCCATCGGCAGCCGCTACGGGGCAGCTCCCGTCTCCCAGCAGGAAGGGACGGGTTTGCGAGACAACTCCAGACAACAGGCCCCGATCCTCGGCGGGGAAAGGCCGGGCGCCCTCCGTGTAGCTGAAACATCTCACGGAATCTCCGCTGGTCTCTTCAGCTCTGCCTTCGAAAGGATTCACGACCCGCCGGTGGTGCAGCCGAAACCCGAGGCGCAGCTCCCGGTCTCAGGCCTCACTCGGTCCCGCTTCTAAACTGCAGCCCGGCCGGGCGCTCAGCGTCCCGCCCACTGACACCCCTCAGCCAATGAGAGCATCCCTCTCCCAGCGGTGATCACTGATTGGTTGTGAGTGTCTGAGGACGGGCTGCTGCTGGGAGCTGGAGATGTCAATCACAGTTTTTTTCTCAGAATCAAAGCAAGTTCCCCGAAACTCAAACTTAAAAGTAAATTTTATTATCAGAGTACAGATAAATCACCACATACAACCCCGAGAAGCATTTTCCTGCGGACATACTTAGAAAAAGTATAGAATAGTAACCATAACAGAAGCAGGCAGTGAAAGATCAGCCAAAGTGCTGAAGGTAACAAACTGTGCAAATGAAAATATGGAGAAACAGGATAAATAACAAGAGCATGAAATAACCGCAGCGGCTGCTGATGGATCTCCGGAGCTCTCACCACTCCCCTGTGCAATCCGACAGGCTGAAGGCCAAGGGAGAACAAGGTGCAAAGGTAAACTCGTGATTTAGAAAATAAGAATCAGGAGCGCATCAGGTTGGATTTGGCGCTAATAAATGTTGAACAAGGGTTAATTTTAGTGACATTACTGCAACGCAGAAAAGAGAGACTTAGGAGGAGATGGTATGTACGACCATTGAACGGATTGAGGCAGAAGGAGGGTGAATTTTCTGTGCTTGTCCGGCCACTGAGAGACATGGACGAGGAAATGCATTTCAAGTGTTTTCAGATGTCGGGAGCAAGATTTGACGATTTGGTTCATCGTCCGCAACCATTTATTTCGCATCAGTGTCCACACAGTATGCATATAGACAGGAGGAAATGCGGTGCTACCAAGCGGACCAATCACAGTTGTTGTGGTCTGCGTTGCCGCGACGCGCAGTTACGTTATTGGAGAGGTGCCCGTCCGGCTATGGCGTAGGGTACAGTGTAGGATACGGGGCTACGCCGAACCTACGGTGTTCATTTAACGCAGAAGTATAAATCGGTCTTTAGACAGTCCATGACGCGTATTCTTATATGTTGCCCGTTTAATGTGTTTTTTGATCCCACACTAAACATAGAAATGGCCAGAATTTCCACTGAACACTTCCAGCAAAACCTTGTTCATTCCCCGAGTCTGCAGCGCGCGTAGTGGACAATCGTGGTACTGCAGGGGATCAGCAGCTCCCCGAAATAGAAAGCATTCTGAATCAGGAAGTGCAAACACGAGGAAATCTGCAGATGCTGGAAATTCAAACAACACACACAAAATGCTGGTGGAACTCTGGTGCTCCCCTCCCCCTCAACTTCTTTCTTTCTCCTGAGGCCTCCCGTCTCATGATCCTTTCCCTTCTCCAGCTCTGTATCATTTTCGCCAATCACCTTTCCAGCTCTTAGCTTCATCCCACCCCCTCCGGTCTTCTCCTATCATTTCACATTCCCCCCACCCCCATTACTTTCAAATCTCTTACTATCTTTCCTTCCGGTTAGTCCTGACGAAGGGTCTCGGCCCGAAACGTCGATAGTGCTTCTCACTATATATGCTGCCTGGCCTGCTGTGAAAGCATTCTGAATCAGGAAGTGCTGGGAGTTAACATGGCTTCAAAAGGACCGGTCGAGAGTTTGAGCGAGGAGGTAATTTGTCCCATCTGCCTGGATTTCTTCACCGATCCGGTTACACTAGAGTGTGGACACAACTTCTGTCGCTCTTGTATCACACAGTGTTGGGAAAGGGGGGAGAGAAACTCCTGCCCGGTATGTAGAGAGGTGTTTGCTGACCGCACCCTCAGGGTGAATCGGGCTTTAGGAAATCTGACACAAAAAGTTCGGAATCTAAACCTGAATCCGAAAGGGAAGGAAAGTAAACGTCACTGCGTGGAACATGAGGAAGAACTGAAGCTGTTTTGTGAAACGGACAAGACACTGATCTGTGTGGTCTGTGCAGTGGCGGAGGAACACAGAGAGCACCGCTTCAAGCCGATTAAAGAAGCTGTTAACATCTACATGGTAAAAAAAAAACTAACGTTATTTTAATACTTAATACATTTCCTTTGTCCTACATAGCATCACACGAGCCTTCATAACCAACACATCATTCTCTGCAACTTGCGCCATCTCCAACGGGATTCTAGCATCTCCGTCCCACAGCCCACCTCCGCACCCCGCAACTCTCCGCTCTCTATACGGATCGCGCTCTATGTGCTGTATCGCCCTGATCCACTCGCTCCTCCCCACTGATCTCCCTCCTGACACTGACAACTGCAAGCGGGACAAGTGCTACACCTGACTCCTAACCTCCTCCCTCGTCACCATTCAGGGCCGCAAACAGCCCAGTTCCTCCCGTTTCTTTCATGGTCGATTGTCCTCTCATATTCATTCCTTCTTCTCCAGCCATTTACCTCTTCGACCTGTCCCCTCTCAGCTTCTCACTTCATCACCCTTCCCCACGTCCCCCTTCATGTTGTCTCACCCGTCACCTGTCAGCTGGTTCTCATCCCCAACCTTTTTATTCTGGCTTCTGTCCCATTCCTTCCCAGTCCTAATGAAGGGTCTCATCTCGAAACACCGTCTGTTTATTTCCCTTGAATAGATGCTGCCTGACTCACTGAGTTCCTCTGGCATTTTGTGTGATAATCGGGTTTAATCACCTGTTTCTTATGATGCATCTTTGTTTCTATTTCCTTCACTCTCTGACTTCCAGGATCAGCTAAAATCTTCCTTAGACTCTCTCACAAAAAAGAAATCAGACTTCCAGGAAAAGGAGCAGCAACAGAAAAAGAAGATTTCTGGAGTTCGGGTGAGGCTTCCTGAGCGGAATTTCTGATATTACTGTCGAGTTTTACTCCATTTAATGCAGAATAGCCGAGTATCTCAGCTCCAGTGACCTGGGTTCGATTCTGACCTCTGTTGCTGTCTGTGTGGAGTTTGCATGTTCTCCCTGTGGCCATGACATTTTCAGACACATCCCAAGGACGTGCTCGATGAATGGTTAATTAAAGTTAACCCTGTGAGGGTGGGGGAGGGTGATGTGAATCAGGTGGGAGTAAATGTGTCAATGGGGAGAATAGGTTTCAGGAAAACGTGATGGGATTGTTTCAGAGCTGGCATGGACATTAATGGATCAAATGGTCTCCTTAATGTCATCAGGAAATACACACAGCAATACAGTAAATTAATCTTCACCTTTCATTCGACAGGAACAGTCACACAGCCTTCAGTCCCACATCACATCCCAGTTTGCCGAACTGCGCCAGATTATCACTGAAAAAGAGCAGAGCTTACTCAAGGATCTCAGGAAAGAAGAGAAGAGGATTCTCGACACAATGGAGAAAAATCTTCTAGCTCTTCAAAAGAATATAAGGGTTATTCAGGAGGAAATCAATAAGTTAAAGGAACCGATGGATCAAAAAGACAGTGTGATGTTTCTCAAGGTGAGGGGTTATATTTCAATTTGTTTCTGTCAAAGGACACTAAATGAATAGCGGTATATTTGAAATAAACACAGCACAGCGGCCAATTCTAACAAATCAATTGCCGCTGCTGGTGTCCTCATACAGATTGTTCGACCTGTATGACGCACACGTCAATCACACGAATAATCACCTTCCAAAATGTCGAAGATTTGTATTCGATCCTTTATCTGCAACATACAATCATGAAGCAATGAAACTTCAGCATAATTAATCGTAAATTAATCAGCAACTAAGCGGTTAACAAAAGATATGATATCCATCCGTCCTCAGCTCAAAACTGCCCAGAACAAAGCACGAATATGTAACTTATTCCCTTCACTATTACCACACAACCCCCACACGTGACTAGTTACCATAACAATCACGTGACACAGAATACAATGCAGACAATACTACCAAAGATAGAAAACAGATGCGTTGATCCTACACACAGCATTTACAAATGGCAGTAAACTGTTTTTCACCAGACAATTGATACAAGTATTCAGGGTTGTTGTTGTCCCAAAACTGGACTTCCACAACTTCTGTACATCCCAGGACAGAATGTAATCTTTTTGAAATCATTTACTCTGATTATAACACAGAGCTACTAATTGTGTCCTTAATTATCACATTCAATATCCTCTAAAAATCCCATTAACACCCAGTTCCAGTCACAGGCTGTGCGTGTGTCTGGTGTGGTGAGTGTGGGGGTCTCTCTGTCAATCCATGAGAACAAAGAATGTGACCCACACATCAAATATCCTGTATATCAGGTTTTTGTAAGATTAGGGAAACTTTCAATGTTTCTTTAAATTTTCAGATAAGTTTCACATTAGAAACGTGGAAATATAAACATTGAAAACCTACAGCACAATACAGGCCCTTCAGTGCACAATTCTGTGCCGAACATGTCCTTACTTTTGGAATTACCCAGGGTTCCCCATCGTCCTCTATCTTTCTGAACACAATATACCTATCCAGGAGTGTCTTAAAAGACCCTATCATATCTGCATCCTTTACTGTTGCCGGCAGCCCATTCCACTCACTCACTCAGCACTTTCTGCGTAAAATTATTACCCCTGACATCTTCTCTGTACCTGCTTCCAAGCACATTAAAATTGCGACCTCTCGTGTTAGCCATTTCAGCCCTGGGAAAAAGCCTCTGACTCTGATCAATCTTCTCACCATCTTATACAGCTCTGTCAGGTCACCTCTCATCCTTTGTCGCTCCAAGGAGAAACGGCCGAGTTCACTCAACCTACTCTCATAAGGCATGCTCCCCAATCCAGGCAACATCATTATAAATCTCCTCTGCACCCCTTCTATGGTCTCCACATCCTTCCTGTCGTGACTCAACCAGAACTGAGCACAATACTCCAAGTGCGGTCTGACCAGGGTCCGATATAGCTGTAACATTACCTCTCGACTCCAAAACTCAATCCCATGGTTGATAAAGGCCAATGCACCGTATGCCTTCTTAACCACTGAGTCCACTTGTGCAGCAGCTTGAGTGTCCTATGGACTCGGACCTCAATGTCCCTCTGATCATCCACACTGCCAAGAGTCATACCATTAATACCATAGTCTGCCATCATATTTCACCTGCCAAAGTGAACAACTTCACACTTATCTGGGTAAAACTCCATCGGCTACTTCTCAGACCAGTTTTACATCCAATCAATGTCCTGCTGTATGCTCTGACAGCCCCCCACACTATCCACAATACCCCCAACATTTGTGTCATCAGCAAGGTTATTAACCCATCCTTCCATTTCCTCATCCAGCTCATTTACAATAATCACAAAGAGAAGAGGTCCCACAACAGATTCCTGAGGCACATCACTGGTCACCAACCTCCATGTAGAATATGACCCGTCTACAAACACAATTTGTCTTCTGTGGGGAAGCAAATTCTGGTTGAACAACTCAATGTCCCCTTGGATCCCTTGCTAAATTCCATATACACTACATCTACTGCTCTACCTTCATCAATATGCTTTGTCTGATACTCAAAAAATTCAATCAGGATCGTAAGGCACGACGTGCCTTTGACAAAGCCATGCTGACTATACCTGATCATATTATGCCTCTCCAAATGTTCATAAATCCTGCCTCTCAGGATCTTCTCCATCAACTTACCAATCACTGAAGTAACACTCACTGGTCTATAATATACTGGGCTATCTCTACTCCCTTAAGCGAATGACATCTGCATCCCTCCAATCCACTGAAACCTCTCCAGTTCCCATTGATTATGCAGAGATAATCGCCAGAGGCTCAGCAATCTCCTCCCACAGTGGCCTGGGGTACATCTCGTCCGGTCTCCATCAGAAACAGTCTCCTCCCACAGTGGCCCGGGGTACATCTCGTCCGGTCTCCATCAGAAACAGTCTCCTCCCACAGTGGCCCGGGGTACATCTCGTCCGGTCTCCATCAGAAACAATCTCCTCCCACAGTGGCCTGGGGTACATCTCGTCTGATCTCCATCAGAAACAATCTCCTCCCACAGTGGCCTGGGGTACATCTCGTCCGGTCTCCATCAGAAACAATCTCCTCCCACAGTGGCCTGGGGTACATCTCGTCCAGTCTCCATCAGAAACAATCTCCTCCCACAGTGGCCTGGGGTACATCTCGTTCGGTCTCCATCGGAAACAGGCCATTCGGTCCATCATCTTCTATCAATTTCCCTGCTTCAGAATTCTCCTCTCACCTACTCACCACACCCAGCAACAGAGTACCGAACTCGATGGTCCCTCACGTGTTTATCCAGTTTCCCCATTACATTCAATCTCTGCTGTTCTGCTTCAACCACTCCTGTGGCAGCGAGTTCCTCTTCACTAAATTTCTTATGGGAATTATTAAAATCCATCTGGAATTTCATCTCCCACAATTCTTCCCATAAATAGAGGTACATCACCCCCACCTCTCACAATTAAATCCATCACTGATCTTAAATTCCTACATCTTATCACCCTGATGTCGTATCCAGATGAAAATGGACAACCTGTCCTGTCTTCCCTGTAAGTTTCATCCTCTCAGTAATGGTCTGACATTCAGAAACTTTCCCTGTAATTTACCCCGTGGTTCTGTATTGTCCGTGTCTGTGAGAGTGACTGCAGGAGTGGAATTTTCAACACCCTGTAATGATTTGGATGAAATACAGAATATGGACAATAAGTCCAAGTCTAATCAGATTTGTGTTTGATTTATTTCAGGAGGAAGCTCGTCGAAACAGGAGGTAGGACATGTTCTTTATTGAAAACCTGTATAGTTCAAAATTGCAGTTTATAACCAGCAGTTTAATATTTACAGGATTAATGACGATGTCCAGGAATTGTCAGTGACAGATGAGGCCCTACCGGTTGAAAAATTCGATCACCTTTATTTGTTGAACACAGTGCTGAGAGAAACACTTGATGCCATTAATCGAGGTAAAACTTACAAAGATTCATTTCTCCTTGTGCAATTAAGTTCCAAGTTGAAGCAAAGATTGGCTGTGATAATGGACTGAAGGGGAACTGAAGTTTATTTCACATCAACCGCACCGACTGGGAGGCATCACTGTCACATGGTCAGCTGGAGATGTCAGACCCCTGGACACGACAGCACAGGGTCACAATACAACCAATACACGGGACTGTCAAATGAACCACTGTGTTCCAATCCCAAGCAAATGCACTAACACGCCAAGACATGAATTTGAATCCTACCACAGGAGCTGGGAATTTAATACTGACTTGATGATATTGTAGGGAATAAAAGCGGGTATCAGTGCGGTGACCGGGATTGTCAGGAAAATACACAAGTCCTTCGTGCGGTGTGAGTGCAGACTCTGACTGACACAGGTCTTCACCCCAGCCCCTCCTGAACCCGCAACTGTCACTGATGTTAGATGGAGAAGTGGGGAGCTGTAGTGACAGGGGACTCATTCATCAGGGGACTGGACAGGAGAATCTGTGGACGTGAACGGGACACCCGAATGGTATGTTGCTTCCCAGGTGCCAGGGTGGGACGACTCGGATCATGTCCACAGCATTTCCGAGAGGAAGAGAAAACAGCCGGATATCTTGGTACATATTGGTACTAGTGACACAGGAATTAAAAGCAAATTGGTCCTGAAGAGAGAATTTAGAGAGCTCAGTAGAAAGCTGAGAAGCAGTACCTCCAGGGTTGTAATTTCTGGAATGTTGTCTGCCCCACGTGCCGGTGTGGGTAGGAACAGGACGTTTTGGCAGATAAATGTGTGGCTGAGAAGCTGGTGCAGGGGGCAGAGCTTCAGCTTCTTGGATCATTGGGATCTCTTCTGGGGGAAGTACGACCTGTTCAAAAGTGACGGGTTGCACCTGAACCCGGGGGGGGAACAATATTCTCTCAGAGAGGTTCGATACAGCTGTTGGGGAGGGTTTCAACTAATTTGGTGGGGGGGGGGGGTGGGAACGAGAGTGAAGGAACGCTGGGTAGGACTGATGGTAAAAATACAAAGATAGCGTGCAGTTAGACTGTCAGATAGGGCGGACAGATGCGAGTACAGAATTGCAGTCAGCAGGGTGAATATCAGTGCATTAGGGACACAGAATCAAAAAGGGTAGCAAATACAGAACTCAAAGTGTTAGATCTCAATGCATGGAGTATAAAAATAAGGTTACAGATTGTCGGGTGTGATGTTGTAGCCATCACGGAATCGTGGCTGAAGGATGGTTGCAGTCGGGAGCTGAATGACCAAGGTTACACAATGTATCGGTGGTACAGGAAAGTAGGCAGAGGGGGGTGACATGGCTCTGCTGGTAAATCAGTAGAAAGTTGTGACATAAGATATGAAGATGTTGAATCCTTGTGGGTTGAGTTATCAAGCTACAAATGTAAAAGGACCCTGATGGCAGTTATATACAGTCACCCCAACAGTAGCTGTGATGTGGACCACAGGTTACAACTGGAAATAGAAAAGGCATGTCAGAAGACAATGTTATGTAAGTCATGAGAGATTTGAACATGCAGGCCAACTGGGAACATCAGGTTGGTAATGGATCTCAGGAGAGTGAATTTGTTCAATGCCTAAGAGATGGCCTTTTAGAGCAGTTTGTCCCTGAGCCGACAAGGGAGAAGGTGCTCAAAAAGCTGAAAGACCTAAAGGTACATAAGTCACCCGGACCACATGAACTGCACCCTAGTGTTCTGAAAGAGGTAGTGGTAAACAATGTGGAGGCGTTTGAAATGATCTTTCAAAAATCATTGGTGCCAGAGGACTGGAAAATTGCAAATGTCACTCTACTCTTTTAGTAAGGAGGAAGGCAGCAGGATGACAATTATAGACCAGTTAGCCTCACCTCTGTGGTTGGGAAGAAGTTAGTGTCAATTGTTAAGTCTGAGGTTATGGAATACTTGGTGACCATGGACAAGATAGGACAAGTCAGCATGGCTTCGTTAAGAGAATATCTTGCTTGACAAACCTTTTGGAATTCTCCCACCTCCGACTCTGTGGGAATGTTACCCCATAGATCACTCATAATTGGTACATTATGACAGGCTTTCGGGTACATGGAGGCACATGACTAAATAGGGTAAAGACAGCATGCCTTCCCTTAGGGGAAATCTTGCCTGACAAATCTGTTGGAATTCTTCGAGGAACACAAAGCCAAGATAGACAAAGAATGATTTGGATGACAGAATTGTTGCCTCTGTGGCCGAACTTGCAGACGATATGAAGATAGGTGAAGGGGCAAGTAGTGCTGCAGAAGCTCGGAATCTGGGGAAGGACAGAGACAGATCAGGAAATGGGCAAATAAGTGATAGATGGATTATCGGGTAGGGAAGTTGTGCATGCTCTTTGGTAGAAGGAATAAAGGCATAGACAATTTTGTAAACAGGGAGAAAATTCAATTATCAGAAATGCAAAGGGACTTGGGGCTTCAGTTGCAGGATTCCCTGAAGATTATCTTGCAGTTTGTGTCAGTGGTGAGATTGGCAAACTCAATGTTTGCTTTCATTTTGAGAGGATTAGAATACAAGGGCAAGGATGTAATGCTGAGGTTTTATAAAGCATTGGTCAGACCACGCTTGGAGTATTGTGAGCAGTTTTGGATCCTTTCTGTCGGAAGAGATGTGGTGGCATTGGAGGGGGTCCAGGAGGATCACAAGAATGATTCCGGGAATGAAAGAGTTAACATATGAGGAGTGTTTGATGGTTCTGTGCCTGTACTCACCGGAGTTTAGAAGAGTGGCTGATTTATTATCCCTCTCAACCCTATTCTCCCGCTTACTCTCCATAACTTTTGAGACTCTTACTAATCAAGAAGTTTACTTACCAACTTCTGCTTTAAAAATCAAACAGGAGAAAATCTGCAGATGCTGGTAATCCAAGCTACACAGGTCCTGATGAAGGGTCTCGCCAGATCTCCCTGACACCTGTCTGGAGAGAGTTGATTTTGGGAGGATGTGGGTGGGTCGAGAACGGTAAGCACAGCCTCCGACTATAGGGATGTCCATTTAGGATAGAGATGAGGAGGAATTCCTTTATCCACAGGATAGTGAATCTGCCACAGGCCAAATAATTGAGTATTTTTAAAGCGGAGTGACACATACACAAATTGTTGGGGAAACAGCTGGCCAGGAAGACTCTATGGAAAAGAGTAAACAGTCGACAGTTCAGACTGAAACACTTCATCAGGACCTGTGATGCTTAAGGGTCCCTGCAAATTCATCCCACTTCCTAATGAGGGGCTGCGGGAGATGGGGTTGTGGGAAAGGGGCAAAGTGATCCCCATCTCCCATCTTTGTCCCCCTCCAGCTTCTCATTACGTCTACACACACAGTTCACCCACAGGCTTTCCACCCTCCCACACCTGGTTCTGATTCAATCTGCCGTTCATCTCTACCCTACTGGTTCCCATCATCACCTCCTTTGCTGTCTCTAACCTCCACACTCCCCCACTTCACACTCACAAATGAATGTGAACATTGAATGAAGGGTCTGTTCCTGTGCTGTACTGTTCTCTGTTCCCTGTTCAGAAGAATGAGAGGAGATCTCAGGAAAACACAAAATTCTTTCAGGGCTCGACAGGCAGGAGTCAGGGAGGATGTTTCCCGTGTCTGAGGAGTCAAGGGTCAGGAGTCACTGTTTGGAATTCTCAGCACCCGTGGGCGTGGAGGGGGGTTTGGGGGTTCTTAGCCATTCAGTTCACGGAGCCATCGCTGTACAGCATAGAAATGTGCCCTTCGACTTATCACCTCTGTGCTGACCTATTTATCCATCTACATTCATCCCATTGGCCAGCATTAGGTCAGTCTCCCTCTGTGCCTTGCCTATTGAATCGTCTGTCCTTGTGTCTCTTACACACAGAGGACTGGAGGCCATTGACCTGCAGAGGTCGGTGCTGGGGCAGGGTTGTTTGTCATTCATATTAATGATTTCGATGAGAATGTAAGTGACAAAGTTGGTAGGTTTGTGGGAGACACTAAAAATCATGGTGTAGTGGAGAGAGAAGTGGATTATCTAAGTTTACAACGGGCCCTTGATCAACTGTAGAGGTGGGTACAGTAACAATGTTTTAAAATACATTTTGCCAGGGACGTGTATCGGAAGGTGGAAAGGAATAATGGACAAATGGGACCAGCTCATTAAAGCAAGCTGGTCAGCACTAACAAGTTGGGCCGAAGAGCCTCTGTGACCTCCTGTTTAAATCCATTCACTCACCCCCTTCCCATCTTAATCCACCCCTTTCCCGCACTCGTTTCTGCTGTCCATCTCCCCTATTTACTTCTGCTCTTGAGGGAACATGTCGACCTGAAACGTAGACTGTCCATCTCTCTCCACACATGCTGCCTGACCCGCTCGGTCCCTCCAGCATTTTGTGTCTGTTTGATCGGGAAATCTCTGCCCTCCGTCCCGCGGAAAACCAACGGGGAGACATTAATTGTTCATCCGCTTTCGTCGGGTCAAACCACGGGAAAGGTTCGTGTCGGCCACCCGACTGCACCTGAGGCCCAGCGGCCTTTCCCCGATCTCGGGGCCAAGCTGCCCGAGTCTCCCCACGGTCCACGGGGCCGCGCTGCCTATATCTTTCCCCGATCCCCAGGTCGCGCTGCCCGAGTCTCCCCCCGATCCCCGGGTCGCGCTACCTGAGTCTCCCCACGATCCCCGGGGACTCTCTAATTCTCTGCTTCTCCCCCCAGTCTCTGTCACCCTGGATATGAAAACAGCGAATCCGCGGCTCGAGGTATCTGAGGATCGGAAGAGTGTGAGACGGACCGGGATCTGGAGGAATCTCCCTGACACCGGGGAGAGATTCACAAGCTGGGCTTGTGTGCTGGGATCGGAGGGATTCACATCGGGGAGACATTACTGGGAGGTGGACGTGACGGGGATTCGGGACTGGTGGCTGGGGGTCGCCGCAGAGTCTGTGCAGAGGAAGGGAGAGTTCAGTCTGAGACCGGAGTCCGGATATTGGATCATTAGGCGGTATAATGACGTCTTACATCGGGATTGTGATGTGTTCGGTGATCTCACCTTCCGCAAGTCCCGTCTCCCTGCTGGTCCCATCCCCGGGAGGGTGGGAGTTTATCTTAGTTACGAGTCCGGGACAGTTTCATTTTACAATGCGGAGACCAAGTCCCATCTCCACACATTCACTGGGAATAAATTCATGGGGAAACTTCATCCTTTCTTTGCGACCTGGGATGGAAACCAGTGGCTGAGAATCTGCTCCGGTTCCGCTCCGGGTCTGTAAACGGGTCGGGTCCCGGGACCGGCATCAGGATTAAGTCCCAGTAACTATAAACGTGCGGAGAGTTCAGCTAAATACGTGGCTAAGGAGATGGTGCAGGAGGGAGGGCTTCATGTTTCTGGACAATTGGGCTTTGCTCCCAGGAAGGTGGGACCTGTTCCGACGGGATGGTTTGCCCCTGAACTGGAGGGGAACTAACATCCTTGCGGGTAGATTTACTAGTGCTGCACCGGGGGGGGGGGGGGGGTTTAAACTAGATTTGGAGAGGGAGGGGAACCAGAGTGTTAGAGCAGATAGTGAGGTGGAGGAGGATAAAGGTCAAGCGAGGACTGCATGTATAGACAGAAATCAAAGGTTTGTACATTAGGTTGTAAATTAATTTTCAGAGCTTTAGATATTGTAGAAAATAGATTTCCAAAAATATTTTAATGAAGAACATGACCAGAACATATGTGAAAAAGTGGCTACTTCAGTTTTACACCTATCACAATAATTGTCTATGTTAGGAAATATTTTGGACAGTCTCTCCTTTGTTAAATAGTAACAGTGAACAATTTTGAATTGAATTAAACACTGATTGGCACATATTAAAGAAGAATTGACCATCTTCATTAACAAAGGTCATATTAAGTTCTCTCTCCCAAACTTGTTTAATCTTTAGTTATTAAGGGGATCTGTTTTTTTTTTTGCAGATTTATTTATTTTTATTTTCATTTATTTTGTGATGGTCGATTGATGACTTTTGAAGAGTTAATTAGCAAGTATTCTCTCTCTCATACTTACTGCAATATCTTCAGGTTAGACATTTTTTACAAAAATAATTATCTAAGTTTCCATATATGCAAGAATCTGATTTGTTGGATAATATTGTGAATGAGAATCCTTTAGTAAGAGGTTCCATTGGTAGAATTTATAATTTATTTTTAATACATTAATACAAAAAGATAACCTCCCACCTATGGTTTATTTATGATAGAAATATTTGTTGTTTCAGACATGATAGAGGGGGGGGATGAAAGGGGGAGGAGTGGCATTACGAGTCAGGGAAAACATCACAGCTGTGCGTAGACAGGGCAGCCCGGAGGGCTTGTCTACAGAGGCCATATGGGTTGTCCTGAGGAACGGGAAAGGTGTGACCACACTAATAGGGGTGTATTATAGACCGCCCAATAGTCAGAGAGAATTGGAGGAGCAAATCTGTAGAGAGATAGAAGACTGGTGTAAGAAACAGGAAGTTTTAATAGCAGGGGATTTTGACGACTGGGACTCGCACAGTGTAAAGGGGCTAGATGGCTTGGATTAAATGTTTTCAGGAAAGTTTTCTAAATCAATATATAGAGGTACCTACAAGAGAGGATGCAATACTTGATCTCCTGTTAGGGAACCAGACAGGTCAGGTGACAGAATTATGTGTAGGCGAACATTTTGTGTCCAGTGACCATAATGACATTAGTTTCAAGTTAATTATGGATAAGGATGGGTCTGGTCCTTGAGTTGAGGTTCTAAATTGGAGAAGGGCCAATTTTGTGGAAATGAAAAAGGATCTAGGAATAGTGGATTGTGATAAAAAAATTTCTGGCAAGGACGTGTTCAGTAAGTGTAAGGCTTCAAATGGCGAAATTTTGAGAGTGCAGTGTTTGCATGTTCCTGCCAGGATTAAAGACAAAGTTAACAGGCATAGGGAACCTTGGTTTTCAAGGGATATTGGCGATCTGGTTAAGAAAAAGAGAGAGGTGTATAGCAGGTAGAGGCAACAAAGAGCAAATGAGGTACTTGAAGAGTATAGAAAATGTAGGAAAATTCTAAAGACGGAAATCAGGAAGGCAAAAAGAAGACATGAGGGTCTTCTATTTACTATTTACTATCCAGAGTAAAAGGATAGTAAGGGACAAAATTGGTCCCGTAGAAGATCAGAGTGGTCGTCTGTGTGTGGAGCCTTATGAGATGGGGGAGATCTTAAACAGTTTTTTTTTTGCATCAGTATTTACTCAGGAAACTGGCATAGTGTATATGGAAGGAAAGGAAACAAGCAGTAGTGTCATGGAACATTTAGAGATTAAAGCGGAGGAGGTGCTTGCTGCCTTACAGCGAATAAAGGTAGATAAATCCCACGGGTCTGACGATATTTCCTCGGACCTTGAGAGAGACTAGTGTAGAATTTGCAGGGGCCCTGACAGAAATATTTAAAATGTCCTCAGCCACGGGTGCAGTGCAGGAGGATTGGAGGGGAGCTCATGTTATTCTGTTGTTTAAAAAAGGCTCCATTAGTAAACCAGGTAATTACAGGCCGGTGAGCCTGACATCAGTAGCAGGTAAATTATTGGAAGGTGTTCTGAGAGATCAGATATACAAGTATTTGGACAGCCAAGGGCTGATTAAGGATAGTCAGTATGGCTTTGTGCGTGGTAGATCATGTTGAATGAATCTTGTAGTTTTTCGAGGAGGTTATCAAGAAATTAGTTGAAGGAAAGGCTGTGGATGTAAACTACATGGACATCAGCAAGGCCTTTGACAAGGTCCCACATGGGAGGTTAGTTCAGAAGATTCAGACACTAGGTATCCAGGGAGAGGTTGTAAACTGGATTTGAAATTGGCTGTGTGGGAGAAGACAGAGAGTGGTAGTGGGTGATTGCTTCTCAGACTGGAGGCCTGTGACTAGTGGTGCTTAAAGTACACCTGCACTTAGAGAGGTTAAATGGGACAAGTGGGGGCGGTGCTGACCGGAAAAGACAGTGAAGATTGTTCATTAAGTTCATCTGCCATTTCTTTGTCCCCCATTACTACTTCACCAGCATCATTTTCCAGTGGTCCAGTATCAACTCTCATCTCCCTTTCACTCTTCATGTAACTGAAAACTAAACTTTTAGTATCCTGATTTATATTATTGGTCAGTTTGCCCTCATATTTCGTCTTGACCATTCTTATGGCTTTTTTCGTTGCCTTTTGTTGGATTTTAAGAGCATCCCAATAATCCAGCATCCCACTCACCTTTGCTGCCTTATATGCCATTTTCTTAGGTTTAACACAGTCCTTAACTTCTTGTCAGCCACGGATGTCTAGCCTTGCCATTTGAGAACTTTTTCTGTGGGACACGTGTATTCTGCGCCTTGTAAACTATTCCCAGATACTTCAGATACCTCAGTTCAGCCATCATCCATGCAGAATTCTCCTCCAATTCACTCGGCAAGTTCCTCTCTGATGCCTCTGTAATTCCCTTTATTCCATTGCGAGACTGATACATGTGACTTTTCCAAATCATTTTGCATATTGAAGTCCCCGATACAATTGTGACACTACAATTATTACATCCGTTTTCCAGTTCAAACTGTGAATTAATTTAAAGTCAGTCCCATAATTTATTAAAGTTTTTATCTGAAAACTATCAACCCTCCAAAGATTGTACTGAAGACTGCATTTGATTTTTCTTCAGCCTTATACACTTTACCTTGAAATGGTATGTGTTCCGACAGTTTCATAATAACAAAATATACACGACACAGAATGAAGTTTTCCAATTAGATACAAGGCATAATTAAGCATTGTGTGGGCATTTCTAAGTCGCGTCAATATCATTCCTTCCCTTGTTTTAAGCCCTTCTTCTTTAAACCCAACAGGTTTACGTATTCTGTAAAAGTGTCTGTCCTTATATCCATTATCCTACAAATCTTGCTGTAAGCCCCTAATTCTTAACACTACCAACCCTTTGGTTCTGATTTACTAAGTGGAAGGTCTATATCCACAGCTTAACATTTATCAGCTTTTGTTGCTAAACAGTCAACCCCTTCATTTCCCTCAACAGTGTGATGTGCAGGATCCATAATGTGCAGACATATAAATCAAACTTTATATATGAAATACCGTTTGAAACAAACAAACAAACAGCAGGTGGATTTCGATCCTTCCAGTAGCTCTCCTAGCTAATAAAGTTGTAAAAGCTATCATACGTTGAGCGGAAGCAGGAATAAATTGGAAATAAATTGGTAGTAAATAGCAATTACAACCTCTAATCTATAAAGCTATATCATCTGAATTTTGTCATTTACCCAGGGTATCCCATTTTCCCATCTCAGAGAATATCATTTACCATAATATTAAATAATGAAGAGCTACAAATACTGCCTTGTGGGATCTATTTCTCATAGAAACACAAACATAACATGCTGACCCGTACTTACACAGTCCGTCGAAATAAAAAAAAACTCAGAAATCTTCCCCCTCACGCCTAATTTCCATAATTTAATCAAAAGTCCTTCCTTCCACAATATATCATTTCCCTTTTCAGTATCAAAAAATACTACTATTAAGGCATCTTTATTTAATTCTGTTTTCCTAATATCATCTTCCAAACCTAAAACTGAATCTAATGTCATCTCACCCTTCCGAAATCCACGCTAATAACACAGTCTTTCCAAAATATAACTCAAGCGCTTGATTACCACACACTCCATCAGTTTACATAAATAAGACATTCACGATATCGGCCCAAACTAGAAGGATCAGATGGAGATCTGCCAGGTTTTAGAATAGGCACGACAGCTGCCATTTTCCATTAGGAAAGTAGATGACGTAACCTCAAAGCATGATTCAAAAATTTAATATTTTCACAAAAGAGAATTATATACAATTACATTTACATATCGCACCCTTTCCTGGGGACATCTGACCTGCATTATTTATTTTAAACTTGTTTTATTGCGTTTTCAAGTAATTACAGAAATAGTATATGAACAAAATATATATATATTACCCATCCCCCCTCCCCTTAACCCCTCCCCCCTAACATCCCTATAGAAAAAAAAAGAAGAAAGAAAGAAAAAAAAAGAAAGAGTGCCTGGATATTGGAAGATCCCCACATGCTCCACGGAGTTCGTAATAACTTTAGTATATATATTTATTTATTTCCCCAAATAACCAATTATTTCATCTTCGGAGCACCTATATATTAATAGACTTCCTAAATTCATACAAAGAAATCGTACATCAGTGATACTATCATTGCTACAGCTGATAATTTACTTATTATTATTTAATTATTTATGGTATTACATTGCTAAATTTCCGATTCTTGGTTGGTGCAACTGTAACGAAACCCAGTTTCCGTGTGGATAAATAAAGTATGTCTGTCTGTCTGACTTCCAACACATCTGGGTATACACTGAAAAACATATCCCTACATTGTTTAACTTCTTCACTTAAATTATCCTGATTATGAATCTCAGCAAATGACACAGTCAGTAACACAAACTTCCCTGTTTCAGTAACAATCATTTTGCCCTCATTAATCAACACTGGAATATTATGATCCCCACAAATCCCCCCATTTTCCAAATCATATCCCAAACAATTCCAAGTTTGATATCCCTTCCAATATTATCTCCATATAACCTCCAGTAAATCACCTCCTTCCTCACCACGGCCTTTGCCCTTTTATTGTTAATAATGTAACTCGGAGACTGATGCACCAACACATAAAAACTCACATTTCTCCCAATTTGCTTCTGGTCCCCGAAATAAATCCAAACTCAAACTCATAAAAACATGAAGCGTGACTGACGTTCACATAAAATAATCACCGTGTGAGTTCCCCTTTGACCGACAGCCACGTCAGCCAATGATGGAATTTTGAACACAAAATATAATATTAATGGTAAGACTCTTGGCAGCGTGGAGGGTCAGAGAGATCTTGGGGTCCGTGTCCATACGACACTCAAAGCTGCTGTGGAGGTTGGCAGTGTTGTTAAGAAGGCGTCTGGTGTGTTGGCATTCATCAACCGTGGAATTGATTTCAAGAGCTATGAGGTGATGTTGAAGCTATATTTCTACTAACCTGTACATAAGTCATTGTACCCCAACACGGCAGGGCTGTGGCCTTAGTTGGACCCCACTTGGGAGTCCTGTGTTCAGTTCTGGTGACCTCACTACAGGAAGGATGTGGATACTATAGAGAGTGTAGAGTAGATTTACAAGGATGTTGCTCTTGGATTGGAGAGCATGTCTTATGAGAATAAACTGAGTGAACTTAGTCTTTCCTTCTTGGAGCGACGGAGGATGAGAGGTGACCTGACAGAGGAGTATCAGATGATGAGAGGCTTTGACCATGTGGATAGCCAGAGGCATTTTCCCAGGCTTGAAGTGACTAACACGAGGGGACGTAGTTTAACGCTGCTTGGAAGTCGGCTCCGAGGGAATGTCAGGGGTAAGTTTCTTACACACAGAGTGGTGGGTGCTGGAATGGACTGCTGGGAGCGATGGTGGAGGTGGATACAATAGGATATTTTAAGAGATTCTTAGATAGGTACATGGAACTTAGAAACATAGAGGTTTAAACTTTGGAGAAATCCTAGGCAGTTTCTGGAGCAGGTTAAATGGTCGGTACAACATTGTGGGCTGAAGAGCCTGTAATGTGCTGTAGATTTCTGTGTTCTGTGTCAAAGACAGGCAGAGGGATTAGTTTAAATGGAACCTGGGACAGCATGGAAAGGTTGGGCCGAAAGGCCTGTGTCAGTGCCGTAAGGGAGGGGTTCTGTCCCAAACATCGACTCTATTCCCCTCAACAGATGCTGCCTGACTTGACAACGTTCTTGAAAACTTTCATTCAGTTCCGCTTAGCATTCTGTACAAAGGATGTTTTGTGCTGGAAGACAGCAGAGGAGAATCAGAAAACCTTCAGTGATAGGAGCAGAATTAGTCCATTCAGCCCATCGAGTCTGCCGCCTTTCCATCATGGCTGATCCCAGATCGCACTCAATTCCAGATATCTGACCTCCCGCCATATCCTTTGATGCCCTGACCGATCAGGAAACGATCAACTTCCGCCTTGAATATACCCACGCATTCGGCCTCCACCGCAGTCTATGGAAGAGTATTCCACAGGTCCAAAACACCTTGGCTAATAATAAAAAAAAGCTGCTTACCTCTGTTTGAAAAGGTGGCCCCTCAACTTTGTGGCTGTGCCCCACCACAGGAAATACCTTCTCCACATCCACCTTATCCAGTCCTTTCAACATTCGGTAGGTTTCAATGAGATGCCCCCGCATTTTTCTGAGTTCCAGTGAGCACAGGGTCAAAGCTGCCAAGTGCTCCTCATATTTTAACTCCTTCATTCCCAAAATCATCCTTGTGAACCTCCTCTGGACTCTCACCAATGACGACACATCCTGTCTGAGATGTGGGGCCCAACACTGTTGACAATACTCCAAGTGCGGCCTGACTAGTGTCTTATAAAGCCGCAGCATTTTCTTTTTGCTGTTACATTCATGGGGCGAGATTGGACAGTGTTGATCTACAGGGGGATCTTGGATTCCGAGTTCATAACTCCCAGATAGTGGTTCCAGTGTCAGGCAGTTATGTTGCATCTGGAGAATTGCATTCGAATACAGGAATAATGCGGAGGTTTTGGATGGTGTGTGGACAAGGCTTAAGAGGATGCTGCCTGGATAAAGTGAGATCAGACAATCTAAGGTAACTTTCTCCGGAGTGGCTGAGGCTGAGGGAGGTCTGACAGACGTGTACAGGAATGTGAGAGGCACAGCCGGGCTTTTTTCTCTAAGGAGGAAATGTCCAATGCCAGTGGGCATGTACTTCAGGAGAAAGGGGGAACACATCCTCATTGGTCCTTTTTGCACTATTGAAGTATTTTGTAATTTAGTGTAATTTTGTATCTTTTCTCTGCATAGCTGCTGTTGAAAAAAATTAGAAAAGTCAATGATGTTAAAAACCTGACTCTGAATGTTTAAAGGAGATTTGCGTTTCAAGTTTTGTTTTTCATACCCATAGTGGTGGGTGTCTGGAGTGAATGTCGGGGGTGGTGGTGGAGGCAAATGTGATAGAGGCTATTAGATACCATGTGGATGTGAGGAGAATGAAGGGATGTGTTCCTTGTGTAGGCAGAAGGGATTGGTTTAGTAAGGCATGAAGTGACCAGTTCAATTCGATCAGAACAACCCAGTGAGCAGAAGGGCCTGTTCAAGGACAAGTACTGCAAGCAGAGCAGGAAAACTGGATAAAGTGATCCCACTCAGAGAACAGACTGTGACGTCAGTGGATATACGTCGTCATCACAGTTCTCTCACCAAAGACACTTCACTGCTGGATAAAATGAAGTTTGTGTTGTTTATAACCAATGTGGTGAATTGTACTGCTCAGACATCTCATCCTGCTGAGGAAATTAAAATTATTGTGAAAACTGCAGAAAGGTATCTCGGTGTAACTGGTGTTTTGTGGGAAGCTGTAAATGAAGTTTTGTTGGGTGGGGTATCTGTATCGCAGTCTACTTGTGAACATACATAATATTATTAAAATATGTCAAGGAAATGCAATGAATCTGATTTATAATGGTCAAGACTTTAAGAATTTTATTTCTGATTTGTCAGATTCTTCCGATGTTATATCTGTTCAGGAAACCTGCACATTTTAAGTTTTTATTCCTGTGCAGGACATATATTGTCGTTTGGCTTGACAGGTTAGTTGGTAGAGGGGTGGTGTTGCCAGTTCTATAAGGAAAGGGGCAGGGTATAGAGTTGTGAATGGGACTAAAATGTATGACGCACTTGTAGGAGAAATTCTTGATTCAACAGGTATGTATGTAATTTTCTTGTGTGGAAATATTAACTTTTCTTTACTCATGGAAAATGGTTGTTGTAGTAACCATTCTAAAACCTGGAGCTCCCCGCCTGATGCTCCTTGTTATAGGCCAATGTCATTAACATCTCATTTATGAAAACTTCTGGAATGTATGTTAATCGAGAGTTTGAATTATATTTTTTGATAAAAGAGGTGATTTCACGTTTTATCAGAGGGGAATCCGGAAGGGTAGAAAAACATTCGAATCAGTTTTGTGGTTGGACGATCACATTAGGAAAGCACGGTTAAATAAAGGTGTTGTAATAGCAATATTTTGTGATATTGAAAAGGCAAATGATATTTATTGCAGGACGGCCTTCTGATTAATTTTTGAAAATGCAATTGATGGGGCTATTGTACTTTTTTCTGATTTTATTTGGACGTCTTGTAAAGGTATGGGTGGGGAGGCATGACATTAAATTGATTTTTATCTTTGGAAGATGATATTAGGAAAGCACAGTTAAATATAAATGTAGCAGCAGTATTTTTACTGTTCAAAAAGTCCGATGGTATTTATGGAAGGAAATAATTTTTATGAAATTGTGGAAATGAGGATGGAGGAGGTGATTATCTAATTGTGTAATTGGATGTCTTGTGTCAGGTACAGGTGGGCAAGTTATAGTCAGGTCGTTATGAGATAGAGATTGGGATCCCACAAGGCAGTATTTATTACTTAATATTATAATATGTGATATTTTTCTCTGAGATAAGTTTTGGAGTATTGAAATCACTATTTGCAGATGATGGCGGTTTATGGATTAGAGGGAGAAATTTCAATTTTACTGGATATAGGATGCACTCGCAATTAATAAGGTCGAACAGTTGGCAAATAGATGGGACAAGTTATGTGTTTTACAAACAGGATTAAAGAACCTGCATTTGATTGGAAATGATAGGAACTGATATGGTCAAACTCTTTAAAAGGTGTCAGTGGTAAGATTTCCAGGTATGTGGATGGATAATAAGCTGACATGGAAGCACCGGATCAGAAAATAATTGATAAATTTAAAGAATCGCTAAATATTCTCAGTTATCCCTGTGGGTATGCTGGGGTGTTACATGAAAATATTTGTTGACCAATCTTGTTTGTTTAATTGGATCTGTTCTTCATTATGGTTGTGGTTTATCGATCAGATTCATCTTCAACTTTAAATTGTTTGGGTGTGATACAAGCACAGGCTTTGAGATTGTGTTGTGGTGCATTCAGGTCTGTTTCAGCTTTACTGGTTGAAATTGTGGAGTTTGAATTTAATGTTAACATACTGGATTAATTTAAGGGGGAAGAAATGAGCATCCTGTTAAAGGTGTGTTGGAGGACTGTTGGGAACTTCAGAAGATGGGTGTTTTTAGTTTTGGGTGCCTAGGTTCTTATCACGCTTGAAATATGTGTTTGTTGGGTTGTGCAAAATGTCCCGCAGTCACATTCTCGGTAACCCCACCTTGTTTCTTTCAATGCCTTTAGTTGATTATAGGATACACGATTTAATGAAGTCTAACAATTCTGTTATGCCTGAGAATTTCAATATATACTAAGGACATTATTTAAATAGCTTAACCATTTTTCCAGAAGGAGCAAAATATAATTTAACTGGGAATGTTGCTGTTGCTGCGTTATGCGTGTATTATTGATAACAATAAAGAAACGACCTACCAGCCATTTATCAGGATTTACAACAGAATCGCTTGCCATCATTTCGTGCTTACAGTGGGTGGAGGAAATTTGTCCATGTAAAGTTTTAATTTGTTAAGAGTCCCTTTCGGTTTTGAAGAGTCTTAAAACAGGTCATTCTCGCAGCAGGTCAAATTTACTGCTGGAAACTCATCAAACATTGTTTCGTATTCAACGGATTGGATTCGGGATCTGCACTGATTTGGGGTGTATGAAGACACGGTGAGCAGTCGGGTTCTGAGGAGTCGGTGGACCAGAGGGATCTGGGAACACAGATTCATAATTACTTGAAAGTGGCGTCACAGGTAGATAGCATCGAAATGAGAGCTTTTGGCACATTGGACTTCATGAATCAAAGTATTGAGTACAGGAGATGGGATGTTATGTTAAAGTTGTATAAGACGTTGGTCAGGCCTAATCTGGAGTATTGTGTGTAGTTTTTGTTACCGGCCTGAAGGAAAATTATCAACAAAATTGAAAGAGTGCAGAGAAATTTACAATACGTTTGCTGGGACTTGAGGACTCGAGCTTTAGAAAAGGTAAGGACTTTATTGCCTTTAGTGTTGGAAAATGAAGGGGGATTTTGCAGATTTGTACACAATTATGAGTGTTGTTGACAGGGTAAATTGCAGACAGGATTTTTCCTCTGAGGTTGGGTGAGATGGGAACTAGAGGTCGCAGTTTAAGGGTGAAAGGTGAAATGTTTGTGAGGAACCTGAGTGGGATTTCCTTCACTCAGAGGGCGGTGAGGGTGTGGGAAGAGCTGTCAGTGGAAGTTATGGATTTCACTGCAGAGAAGTTTGGATCAGTACATGGACGGGAGGGGTATTGAGGGCCATGGTCCAGCTTCGTTTATAACAAATTCGGTACGAACTAAATGGGCAAAAGGGTTTGTTTGTTTGTTGTAGTGCTCTCTGACTCTGGCGGTGTGCTGTAATGGGAGAGATCCCGCACATCTGCCATCCCCACCACCCCACTCGGGATACGGTTCCCTTGTCCTCACCTACCACCCCACCATCCTCCTGGTTCAACGTATAATTCTCCGTAACTTCCGCCACCTTCAACAGGATCCCACTACCAAGCACATTTTTCCCTCCCCGCCTTTCTGCTTTCCGCAGGGATCCCTCCCTACGCAACTCTCTTGTCCACTCACCCCCCCCCCCCCCCATCCCTTCCCACCGATCTCCTTCCTGGCGGAACAAGTGCTACACCTGCCCTTACGCTTCCTCCCTCACCACCATTCAGGGCCCCAGATAGTCCTTCCAGGTGAGGCGACACTTCACCTGTGAGTCGGCTGGTGTGGTATACTGCATCCGGTGCTCCCGGTGTGGCCTTTTATATATTGGTGAGACCCGACGCAGACTGGGAGACTGTTTCGGTGAACACCTACGCTCTGTCCGCCAGAGAAAGCAGGATCTCCCAGTGGCCACACATTTTAATTCCACGTCCCATTCCCATTCTGATATGTCTATCCATGGCCTCCTCTACTGTCAAGATGAATCCACACTCAGGTTGAAGGAACAACGCCTTATATACCGGCTGGGTAGCCTCCAACCTGATGGCATGAACATTGACTTCTCTAACTTCAGTTAATGCTCCTCCTCCACTTCGTACCCCATCCCTGACTTATTTAGATTTTTTTTTCTCTCTCTCTGCCCATCTGTCTACCTGTTCTCCATCTCCCTCTGGTGCTCCCCTCCCCCTTTCTTTCTTGCTTGGCCTGCTGTGTTCCACCAGCATTGCGCGTGTGTTGCTTGAATTTCCAGCATCTGCAGATTTCCTCGTGTTTGCCATAACTTAAGAAAGCTTTTAAATGAAAACAACACGATCCAGCGTAATTTTTTCCAACATGAACGAATAGTGGCACAGTGTGCCAAATTCTAAGTCGTGTCACTGTAATAGATAGATAGATAAATACTTTATTCATCCCCATGGGGAAATTCAACATTTTTTCCAATGTCCCATACACTTGTTGTAGCAAAACTAATTACATACAATACTTAACTCAGTAAAAATATGATATGCATCTAAATCACTCTCTCAAAAAGCATTAATAATAGCTTTTAAAAAGTTCTTAAGTAGTTTACTTAAATACATTAAATACAATCGACCCCGGCACTTTAACATATCTTACTCCTGGCGGTTGAATTGTAAAGCCTAATGGCATTGGGGAGTATTGACCTCTTCATCCTGTCTGAGGAGCATTGCATCGATAGCAACCTGTCGCTGAAACTGCTTCTCTGTTTCTGGATGGTGCTATGTAGAGGATGTTCAGGGTTTTCCATAATTGACCGTAGCCTACTCAGCGCCCTTCGCTCAGCTACCGATGTTATACTCTCCAGTACTTTGCCCACGACAGAGCCCGCCTTCCTTACCAGCTTATTAAGACGTGAGGCGTCCCTCTTCTTAATGCTGCCTCCCCAACACGCCACCACAAAGAAGAGGGCGCTCTCCACAACTGACCTATAGAACATCTTCAGCATCTCACTACAAACATTGAATGACGCCAACCTTCTAAGGAAGTACACTCGACTCTGTGCCTTCCTGCACAAGGCATCTGTGTTGGCAGTCCGGTCTAGTTTCTCGTCTAACTGTACTCCCAGATACTTGAAGGTCTTAACCTGCTCCACACATTCTCCATTAATGATCACTGGCTCCATATGAGGCCTAGATCTCCTAAAGTCCACCACCATCTCCTTGGTCTTGGTGATATTGAGACGCAGGTAGTTTGAGTTGCACCATATCACAAAGTCCTGTATCAGTTTCCTATACTCCTCCTCCTGTCCATTCCTGACACACCCCACTATGGCCGTGTCGTCAGCGAACTTCTGCACATGGCAGGACTCCGAGTTATATTGGAAGTCTGATGTGTACAGGGTGAACAGGACCGGAGAGAGTACGGTTCCCTGCGGCGCTCCTGTGCTGCTGACCACCGTGTCAGACCTACAGTCTCCCAACCGCACATACTGAGGTCTATCTGTCAAGTAGTCCACTATCCAATCCACCATGTGAGAGTCTACTCCCATCTCCGTTAGTTTGTGCCTTAAGATCTTGGGCTGGATGGTGTTAAAGGCACTAGAGAAGTCCAGGAATGTAATCCTCACAGCACCACTCCCACCTTCTCCTTATACGCAAACTGAAGAGGATCCCGGGCGTGCCTGGTTTGTGGCCTCAGATTCTGTATTATCAGCTGTTCCATGGTCTTCATCACGTGCGACGTCAAGGCAACAGGTCTGAAGTCATTCAACTCCTTTGGTTGTGGTTTCTTCGGTACTGGGACAATACAGGATGTTTTCCACTGTCTGGGTACTCTTCTCTGCTCCAGGCTCATGTTGAAGATGCGCTGTAGTGGTTCTCCCAGCTCAGTCGCACAGGCCCTCAGTAATCGTGGGGAAACTCCATCCGGTCCCGCCACCTTGCTGGTACAGATCTTCCTCAGTTGACCTTCCACCTGTGCAGCCGTAATCCTGGGCGTGGGCAAGGTCTCCTGTGAGTGGCTATTTTCCTGTGAGGGAAGTAAGCCTGGTGTGGAGTTCTGCGGTGAGGATGAGATTGTGCTGTCCAACCTATTGAAGAAGTTGTTCAGCTGGTTCGCTTTCACCACATCTCCACTTATGTTTGCCCCCCGCTTTGCACCGCATCCGGTGATGATCTTCATCCCATCCCACACCTCCTTCATGCTTTTTTTCTGCAGCTTTTGTTCTAGCTTCCTCCTATACTGCTACAACAAGTGTATGGGACATTGGAAAAATTGTTGAATTTCCCCATGGGGATGAATAAAGTATCTATCTATCTATCTATCTATCATTCTATCTAATTTGCAGGTTGAGTCGCTTGTCAGGAAGGCAAATACGGTGTTAACATTCACTTCGAGAGGACGAGAATATAAAACCAAGGATGTAATATTGAAGCTTCATAAAGCACCGGCAAGGCCTCACTTGGAGTATTCTGATCAGTTTTAGGCCTCTTATCTTAGAAAGGGTGTGCTGACATTGGAGAGGGTTCACGAGAGGTTCGCATAAATGATTCCTGGATTGAAAGCCTTGTCATATTAAGAGCCAATGTGGCTCTTCATCTGGTTTAAATCATGTGTAGAATCGCGTGATCTTGTGAACACACACACACACACACACACACACACACACACACACACACACACACACACACACACACACACACACACACACACACACACACACACACACACACACACACACACACACACACACACACACACACACTGTCACATCTGCCTCCCCAGGTCTCCACTCTATTATGTGTTAGTTCAATATTCGGTTGGTTTCAAAGTGATTTCATCCTTATTTTTCTAAACTTAACGAGTACAGGCCGAGAGTCATCAAACGCTCCTCATATGTTCATTCTTTTATTCCCTGTTCAACCTCCTCAAATGTATTGAGCAGTGTTACCAAATGTAACGTTTAAGAAAGAACCAGCAGCAATAGATTACACCTGGAGTCTGGTTTTGATGTTAAAACCATTATCTTTATTAGTAACCACTTGTAATATAGTAACTTAACCAAGATAAACAAAAGTTCACAATGTTGTGTGTGTGTATGTGTAAATATAACTCCCAGCTATTGAGCTTGGGGGAATAAGGCTCAGAGTCTTGCGATGGTAAAGTAGGAAAGTTCAGTCATCCACGGAATAAATGATGGGGAAGAGATATTCGAAATGCACATTGTACTGGAGAGAGAAGGCAAGTATAAAGTATTCCACAGGTTCCACGCTGGGGAAACGAGATAACAGCCGCCGTAAATCTTGTCCGTCATCGTTCCAAACCCACATACGAATTATCACCGAAAACGACCTGTCACAGGAATATCGTCTTCCAGAGGTTACCACGCAACATACCCAGGCAAGGGTTAACACGTATATCCCACAAGATATCTCTCTCCCTCTCTCTCTCTCTCTCTCTCTCTCTCTCTCTCTCTCTCTCTCTCTCTCTCTCTCTCTCTCTCTCTCTCTCTCTCTCTCTCTCTCTCTCTCTCTCTCTCTCTCCGTCTCTGTATTTTAATCTGCACACACCGCGACAGCCTGTCACTGACGTCATAGTCCCGCCTCACTCAGGCGCTTACAGCGACAGTCCACAGTAAACGAAACCTGTGGGTTGGTAACAGCAGAGACTCTCCGAGATCTCCCCTCTTCAGAATAAATCCCATGATATTGTGTATCCCTTACAAACAATGCAATGTTGTATAATTCCAACAATTACACAACATTTATTGAATTATGATTTATTGTATTGTGTTTCACACAGCTTGTTGTCCAGGGACTGGGTTCTAATCACGCTGGGAATATGGGTTCGTTGGATTATGCAATATGTCCCACTGTCGCGTTCTTTGTAAACCCACATTGATTTTCTCAATGCCTTTAGTTGATTTAAGGATACACAATTCAAAGAAGTCTAAGGATTCTGTCCTGGTTGAGAATCTTGATTCGTCAATATATTGTGGAAAATTATTATGATATCAAAACCGAACAGGCATCTGAACAAATTACAACTTCACATGAACAAATTTCCACCACCCACTATAAGCCTAAATTGAGGGAAACAGATTCTACTATATATACTGATAAATGGTTGGTAAGTTGTTTCTTTATCATTACCTGTAATTCATGCATAAAAACAATCCCAGTTAAGTTGTAATTTGTTCAGATGCCTGTTCGGTTTTGATGAGTCTTAAAACAGGTAATTCTTGCAGTAGGTCAGATTTACTGTTGGAAACTCATCAAACATTATTTAAGACGCAGAGTATTGATTTATATTTCCACTTCTTATGGGTCCCTGCACACAGCGGTTCAGTTACAAAAACTGTTAAAATTTCAACTAGCATATCAGAAGCTAAGCGGTTGGTGGGTTAATAATTATATCGAGACTGGTAGGATAAAGGACATCAAATGAGACACTTTTACAGAATACATACCTGTTGGGTTTATGGGAGATCGGGGGTAAAACAAGAAGGTAAGTAATCACGTTGACACGACTTAGAATTTGGCACACTATGCATCATTATTCCTTCGTTCGTGTTGGAAAACATTACTCTCTGTCGTTTAGTTTTCATTTAAAAGTTTTCTTAAGTAATGGCAGTAATTTTAATTTAATTCACGGTATTGTGTCTCGTTACGTACAATCTATAGGACTTTTGAGGGGTTATTTAGGTTTCATTTGTAAAAGGAAGCAGTGAGGGATTTATGTCCCAATTCTCTACACCACACTCCAGTACAGTTAGTGGAGTGTCAACCGTCGTTTATTCAAACCCGGCCCTCGTTCTTCACTTTAGCCAATCATTCAAGGGGAAGGCGGAGACTGCTGTGATTGACAGTAGATTAGCCATCCAGCATCCGAATAGACCGTTGCCATTTTGTGGCGTCAGGCAGTGAGTTCGGTGAGCGGGAATTGGAATATATTGACATATGTACAGACCAATGAGCGAGGGGCATCCGGAGTAGTTGTTTGACTGACATCTGACGGACCCAGTGAGGTATCGACACTCCAGGACAATCCATTTACACTCCCCACCCCCTCCACCCACACGATCCCAATGTTCCGCCGCTGCTGGTCAAAGGGACAATCCGCCCGGTTATAACACCTGTGAGATGAGGCGGTGAATGTGATGAGCTGGAGCCCGAACCGGAGACACTGCGGCCGCCTCTGCCGTGTGCTCAGGACGCGGCTTTATTAATGAACTGAAGCCCCGAGGTGACCGGATATTTCACCGGCTCATCACCTGATAACGTCTGATCGGCGCAATCCCCACGGTGACAGATTGTGATTACATTAATGAATTAATATTTAACCGTATGTGGGAGTCAGCTGTCTTAACAAAGGTGACTGATCAATTGAATATGCTGCCAGTGTAAATTTGCCTTGAGACTCGTCACAGCTCCAAATCTGCACACAGCCCCACATACACATGAAGTGCGAGAATCATTTCACGGAATGGCTGTCTCCATGAAAAAAAAAATCAAAAACAGAGGTCAAAGTTCATATTGCATTTATTATTGAAGTCTGTGTAAAGGGAAAAACCATGAGATTTGTAACACCTCGAAATCCACCGGTTCCCCCAAGTCAGTGTTCAGCCCCGAATCCGCCAACACACCCACTCTTCACATATCTGCAAATCGGTGTGCACCCACAAATCTGTGCTCACCGAAAAAAACCCCACATTCAACCCTCCAGTCAGTGTGCACCCCCAAAGCAACCGACACACCTGTTACCAGCTCCTGTTTCCTTAACTCTGAGTGTCACTTTCAGAGGCTGGAGCTGGTTTCTGAGTGACAGCCGAAGAGAGAGAGAATATTTAAGAACTGTGTTCACAAAACAGCTGCCTTCTCCTGAAAAGTAGCAAGAACAAAGTTTAAATTTCAAACACACGTCCACATGCATAGTCCCCATATTCTAGTTGACATCCCCTTAAATCTACGCTCCTCCCCAAACCATCCTCACCCCGGTGTCAGTGGGTGCCCGCAATTCCACCAACACCCCCATATTCACTGACAAACCCCTATGTCTGCGCAAATCCCTGTGCGCCCCATATTCTCCAAAACGTTTCTAAGTCAGCACAATCCTCAAATCCGTGTGCAACCCCAAATCCGCTGAGACACTCAAATCTGTGCGCAGCCCTAAATACTCCCAAATCCCCGTGCACCCTCAAATGCCCAAAGCAGTGTGACCCCCAAATTCACCGACACTCCAAAATTCATATTCACCAATATACCCTGAAACCTTTGCACATCCGCAAATCAATGTGCAGACCCATTTTCATGTGAACCCCTAAACCTGCTGACATCCCCACAAGCACACTAGATTATCCCAGAGAAAGAATCATTTCAAACAGTTCACAAAATAGCTCTCTCCATCTTAAAACGATGAAAATGCAAACTGCATTCATTTTTAAAGTATTTCTGTATGTCTGCATCTCTGTGTGTTCCTATGCGTCCTCGTATGTGTCTGCCTGTCTTTTCGTGTGTCTGTGTGTGTTTGTGTCAGAGACCAGCTCGCAGACAGCGCTCGGTCTTTGTCGTGACGGCGTAGCTACTGAGAACACACGGCTATCCCGTCTACTCCACATCCCCTCCCCCGCCTCTTCTGTAGCACACAGAAAGGGAACAAACTGGCCTCTCCAGGAAACCACAAGCCTTCATCTCTGAGAGAACATTGCCGCTTTCCAAATAATGAAGAATTACACAACATCTATAATTCACTGTGAATGTCAACCGTCATCACAGTACGGGGTTGGGGCGGGGGGGATGTGGGGACGGAAGGGTGGCCGGGAAAGCGGGCGACAGAAAAGGGGGAAGATTAGGGAGGAATCTGTGGAGGAAAGAGTGGGGCAGTGTGGATGAGAACGGATGAAGAGAGGAGGACAGGGAGAAAGAGATTGAGGCTATATATATTTAGTCTCTCTCTCTCTCTCTTTCCCTCCTCTCTCCTCCACACTCCCTTCCCCCGCCTATTCTGTAGCACACAAAAAGGGAACAAACTGGCCTGTCCCGGAAACCACAAGCCTCCATCTTCCGAGAAAACACTGTCACTGTCCAAAAAACGAAGAATTGCACAACATCAGACAAATCACTGTGCGAGTCAAACGTCATCACAGTGCGGAGTGGGGGGTGTGGGGACGGGAGGGTGGCCCGGAAAACGAGCTGTAGTAAAGGAGGAACAGGGGAGAGTGTGAGAGGCAGTGGAAGCTTTGGGTAGAAAGGGAGTAAGAGACAACAAGGTAAAGGAGGAGTGAGTGAGTGGGTAGGGTAGGGAGGAATGTGCTGAGGACAAGGGTGTGTCAGTGGGGAAAGGAACGTATGAAGAGAGGAGAGAGACAGAGAGTGTGTGGAACAGAGGGAAATAGGTGAGGGGAGAGGAGGAAGAGAAAGAATGAGGGAGTGGGAGACAAGAGATGGAGAGAAAGAGACAGTGAGGGAACGGGGAAGCAGAAGTGGCAAAAGTGGGAAGGGGTGAAGATGGGGGCAGGAGAGTGGGGAGAGTTTGAGCCAAAGAGGAGGAACGAGATATTTTTGGGAAGTGGGGTGAACGCCAATGTGAAGTTGAAGGGAGTGTGTGTGTGTGTGTGTGTGTGTGTGTGTGTGTGTGTGTGTGTGTGTGTGTGTGTGTGTGTGTGTGTATGTGTGTGTGTGTGTTTGTGTGTGTGTGTGTGTGTTTGTGTGTGTGTGTGTGTGTGTGTGTGTGTGTGTGTGTGTGTGTGTGAGTGTGAGTGTGTGTGTGTGAGTGAGAGAGAGAGAGAGAGAGAGTGTGTGTGTGTGGGGGGGGGGTGTATGTGTTTGTTTGTTTTCAACAACTTTACAATCCCTGGCTCTGATCACCACACTTTGACCATGGATATCCAGTATCAATTCACTTCTATTCCCAGCAGGAAATCCTGAAAGCACATCGTTTGCTTCCCGACAACAGCCCCAACCAATTCCTCTTCATCTACACTTTATTTGGAGTCAGAGAGCACTATAACAAACAAACAAACCCCTTTTCTCATTTAGTCCGTACCGAATTGTTATTCTGCCGAGTCCCATAACCGCAGCTGGACCATGGCCCTCAATACCCCTCCCGTCCATGTACTGATCCAAACTTCTCTGCAATGAAATCCATAACTTCCACTGACAGCTCTTCCCACACCATCACCACCCTCTGAGTGAAGGAAATCCCACTCAGGTTCCTCTTAAATATTTCACCTTTCACCCTTAAACTGCGACCTCCAGTTCCCATCTCACCCAAACTCAGAGGAAAAATCCTGCCTGCATTTACCCTGTCAACAACACTCATAATTTTGTATAAATCTGCAAAATCCCCCTTCATTTTCCAACACTGAAGGGAATAAAGTCCTCAACTTTTCCTAAAGTTCGAGTCCTCAAGTCCCAGCAAACGTATTGTAAATTTTCTCTGCACTCTTTCAATGTTGTTGATAACTTTCCTTCAGGCCAGTAACAAAAACTACACACAATACTCCAGATTAGGCCTGACCAATGCAGTAAAGCCGAAACAGGGGATAACTTTACTGCACCACAACACAATCTCAAAGCCTGTGCTTGTATCACACCCAAACATAATAAAGTTGATGCTGAAGCTGATCTATAAACCACAACTACAATCAAGAACAGATCCAATTAAACAATTGAGATTGGTCAACAAATACTTTAATGTAACACCCTAGAATACCCGCAGGGATAACTGAGAATATTTAATGTTTCTTTATATTTATCAATTATTTTCTTATCCGATGCTTCCATGTCAGCTTATTATCTGTCCACATGCCTGGAAATCTTACCACTGACACCTTTTAAGGAGTTTGACCATACCAGTTCCTATCATTTCCAATCAAGTGCAGGTTCATTAATCCTGTCTGTAAAGCACATCAGTTGTCCCATCTATTTGCCGACTTCTCGACCTTATTAATTGCGAATGCATCCTATATACAGTGAAATTGAAATTTCTACCTCTAATCCATAAACCTCCATCATCTGCAAACAGTGATTTACACACTCCAAAACCTTTCTCAGAGAAAAATATTATTAATTATAATATAAAATAATAAATAGTGCCTGTGGGATCCCAGTCTTTATCTCATAACAACCTGAATTTAACATTCCCACCCATATCTGACACAAAACGTTCAATTAAAACAACTCAAAGTTAGATAGTAGCCCCTCCATCCTCATTTCCACAATTTCATAAAAATTCTTTCCTTCCATAAATACCATCTGCCTTTTGAATAGTAAAAGTACTGCTGTTACAACATCTATATTTAACTGGCTTTACTAATACCATCTTCCAAATATAAAAATGAATTCAATGTCATACTTGCCCATCCATACCTTTACAAGATGTACAAATAGAAACAATCAGAATAAATTGTAAAATAGCCCTCTCAATTGCATTTCCAAAAATTAATCAAAAGTCCATCCTTCAATAAATATTATTTGCCTTTTCAATATCAAAAATATTGCTATTACAAAATCTTTATTTAACTGTACGTTCATAATATGATCTTCCAAACCCAAACTGATTCCAATGTTATTTAAGGCAGAGATTGCTAGGTATCTGAGTAGCCAGGGTATCAAAGGTTATGGTGAGAAGGCGGGGGAGTGGGACTAAATGGGAGAATGAATCAGCTCATGATAAAATGGCAGAGCAGACTCGATGGGCCGAATGACCGACTTCTGCTCCTTTGTCTTATGGTCTTATTCTACTATTCCAAATTCCCCTCTGATAAAACGTGAAATTACCTCTTTTATCAAAAATATAATTCAAACACTCGATTACCATACATTCCACAAGTTTACATAAATGAGACTTTAATGATATTGGCCTACAAGGAGGATCAGACGGGGAGATCCAGGTTTTAGAATGGGAACTACAACAACCATTTTCCATGAGAAAAGTATTTGGCCAAACATCCAAATACGATTCAGAAAGTTAATATTTTCACAAAAGAAAATTGCACACATAACTGTTGAATCAAGATTTTCTACAAGTTCATGATACATTTTATTCCCATTCACAACACTATACTCTGCCCCTTTCCTTATAAAACTGACAACACCATGCCTTTACCAACTAACCTGTCAAGCCAAACGACAATATAATCCTGCACAGCAATAAAACTTAAAATGTGCAGGTTTCCTGAACAGATATAACATCGGAAGAATCTGACAAATCGGAAATAAACTGCTGAAAGTGTTGACCATGTAAAATCAGGCTTCTTGCATTTCACTTCAATATTTCAATCCCATTACATATCTTCACAAGTAGACTGGGATGCAGAAACCCCCACAAATCAGAGCTTCATTTACAGCTTCCCACAAAACACTAGTTACACCAAGATACCTTTCTGCAGCTTTCACAATAATTTTAATTTCCTCAGTAGGATGAGATATCTGAGCAGTACAATTCACCACATCGGTTATAAACATCACAAACTTCATTTTATCCAGCAGTGAAGTATCTTTGGTGAGAGAACTGTGATGCCGGCATATATCCACTGACGTCGCAGTCT
This sequence comes from Hemitrygon akajei, assembly GCF_048418815.1. Taxonomy (NCBI): domain Eukaryota; kingdom Metazoa; phylum Chordata; class Chondrichthyes; order Myliobatiformes; family Dasyatidae; genus Hemitrygon; species Hemitrygon akajei. Next base: position 129,082 of record NW_027332080.1, read on the forward strand.
GTTCTCTGAGTGGGGTCACTTTATCCAGTTTACCTGCTCTGCTTGCTGTACTTGTCCTTGAACAGGCCCTTCTGCTCACTGGGTTGTTCTGATCGAATTGAACTGGTCACTTCATGCCTTACTAAACCAATCCCTTCTGCCTACACAAGGAACACATCCCTCCATTCTCCTCACATTCACGTGGTATCTAATAGCCTCTATCACATCTGCCTCCCCCACCACCCCTGACATTCACTCCAGACACCCACCACTATGGGAATGAAAAACAAAACTTGAAACACAAATCTCCTTTAAACATCCTGAGTCAGGTTTTTATCATCATTGTCTTTTCTAATTGTTTTGTTTTTCAACAGCAGCTATGCAGAGAAAAGATAGGAAATTACACTAAATTACAAAATACTTCACTAGTGCAGAAAGGACCAATGAGGATGTGTTCCCCCTTTCTCCTGAAGTGCATGCCCTCTGGCATTGGACATTTCCTCCTTAGAGGAAAAATCCCGGCTGTCCACTCTGTCTGTGTCTCTCACATTCCTGTAAACGTCTGTCAGACCTCCCTCAGCCTCTGCCACTCCGGAGAAAATTACCCAAGATTGTCCGGTCTCACTTTATCCAGGCAGCATCCTGTGAAGCCTCTTCCACTCACCATCCAAAACCTCCGTATTATTCCTGTATTCGAATGCAATTCTCCAGATGTGGTTAAACTAGAGATTTATACAACTGCAGCATAACTGCCTGACAATGGAACCACTATCTGGGAGTTATGAACTCGGATTCCAAGATCCCCCTGTAGATCAACACAGTCCAATCTCGCCCCATGAATATAACAGCAACGAGATAATGCTGAGGCTTTATAAGACAGGACATGGAGAAGGACAGGACTGGACCTAGAGTTGAGATTTTTGATTGGAGAAAGGCTAACTTTGAGGAGATGCGCAGGGATTTAGAGAGAGTGGAATGGGTCAAGTTGTTTTATGGGAAGGATGTAATAGAGAAATGGAGGTCATTTAAGGGTGAAATTATGAGGGTACAGAATCTTTATGTTCCTGTTCGGTTGAAAGGAAAGGTTAATGGTTTGAAAGCGCCATGGTTTTCAAGGGATATTAGAAACTTGGTTCGAAAAAAGAGGGATGTCTACAATAGATATAGGCAGCATGGAGTAAAGGAATTGCTCGAGGAATATAAAGAATGTAAAAGGAAACTTAAGAAAGAGATTAGAAAAGCTAAAAGAAGTTACGAGTTTGGTTTGGCAAATAAGGTGGAAGTAAATCCGAAAGGCTTCTACAGTTATATTAAAAGCAAGAGGATAGTGAGGGATAAAATTGGTCCCTTAGAGAATCAGGGTGGTCAGCTATGTGTGGAGCCGAGGGAGATGGGAGAGATTTTGAACGATTTCTTCTCTTCGGTATTCACTAAGGAGAAGGATATTGAATGGTGTAAGGTGTGGGAAACAAGTAAGGAAGTTATGGAACCTATGACAATTAAAGAGGTGGAAGTAATGGCGCTTTTAAGAAATTTAAAAGTGGATAAATCTCCGGGTCCTGACCGGATATTCCCCAGGACCTTGAGGGAAGTTTGTGTAGAGATAGCAGGAGCTCTGACGGAGATCTTTCAGATGTCATTAGAAACGGGGATTGTGCCGGAGGATTGGCGTATTGCTCATGTGGTTCCATTGTTTAAAAAGGGTTCTAGAAGTAAGCCTGGCAATTATAGACCTGTCAGTTTGACATCAGTGGTGGGTAAATTAATGGAAAGTATTCTTAGAGATAGTATTTATAATAATCTGGATAGACAGGATCTGATTAGGAGTAGCCAGCATGGATTTGTGCGTGGAAGGTCATGTTTGACAAACCTTATTGAATTTTTTGAAGTAGTTACGAGGAATGTTGACGAGGGTAAGGCAGTGGATGTAGTCTATATGGACTTCAGCAAGGCCTTTGACAAAGTTCCACATGGAAGGTTAGTTAAGAAGGTTCAGTCGCTAGGTATTAATGCTGGAGTAATAAAATGGATTCAACAGTGGCTAGATGGGAGATGCCAGAGAGTAGTGGTGGATAATTGTTTATCGGGATGGAGGCCGGTGACTAGCGGGGTGCCTCAGGGATCTGTTTTGGGCCCAATGTTGTTTGTAATATACATAAATGATCTGGATGATGGGGTGGTAAATTGGATTAGTAAGTATGCTGATGATACTAAGGTAGGAGGTGTTGTGGATAATGAGGTGGGTTTTCAAAGCTTGCAGGGAGATTTATGCCGGTTAGAAGAATGGGCTGAACGTTGGCAGATGGAGTTTAATGCTGAGAAGTGTGAGGTTCTACATTTTGGCAGGAATAATCCAAATAGAACATACAGGGTAAATGGTAGGGCATTGAGGAATGCAGTGGAACAGAGAGATCTAGGAATAACAGTGCATAGTTCCCTGAAGATGGAGTCTCATGTAGATAGGGTGGTGAAGAAGGCTTTTGGAACGCTGGCCTTTATAAATCAGAGCATTGAGTACAGAAGTTGGGATGTAATGTTAAAATTGTACAAGGCATTGGTAAGGCCAAATTTGGAATATTGTGTACAGTTCTGGTCACCGAATTATAGGAAAGATATCAATAAATTAGAGAGAGTGCAGAGACGATTTACTAGGATGTTACCTGGGTTTCAGCACTTAAGTTACAGAGAAAGGTTGAACAAGTTAGGTCTCTATTCATTGGAGCGTAGAAGGTTGAGGGGGGATTTGATCGAGGTATTTAAAATGTTGAGAGGGATAGATAGAGTTGACGTGAATAGGCTGTTTCCATTGAGAGTAGGACGAGAGGACATGATTTGAGAGTTAGGGGGCAAAAGTTTAAGGGAAACACGAGGGGGTATTTCTTTACTCAGAGAGTGATAGCTGTGTGGAATGAGCTTCCTGTAGAAGTAGTAGAGGCCAGTTCAGTTGTGTCATTTAAGGTAAAATTGGATAGGTATATGGATAGGAAAGGAGTGGAGGGTTATGGGCTGAGTGCGGGTAGGTGGGACTAGGTGAGATTAAGAGTTCGGCACGGACTAGGAGGGCCGGAATGGCCTGTTTCCGTGCTGTGATTGTTATATGGTTATATGGTTATATGGACACGAGTCAGGCCACGTTAGGCCCCACATCTCAGACAGGATGTGTTGTCATTGGAGAGAGTCCAGAGGAGGTTCAGAAAGATTATTTTGGGAATGAAAGGGTTAAAATATGAGGAGCACTTGGCAGCTTTGACCCTGTGCTCACTGGAACTCAGAAAAATGCGGGGCATCTCATTGAAACCTACCGAATGTTGAAAGGACTGGATAAGGTGGATGTGGAGAAGGTATTTCCTGTGGTGGGGCACAGCCTCAAAGTCGAGGGGCCACCTTTTCAAACAGAGGTAAGCAGCTTATTTTTTTTATTAGCCAAGGTGTATTGGCTCTGTGGAATGCTCTGCCACAGACCGCGGTGGAGACCGAGTGTGTGGGTATATTCAAGGCGGAAGTTGATCGTTTCCTGATCGGTCAGGGTATCAAAGGATATGGCGGGAGGTCAGATATCTGGAATTGACTGCGATCTGGGATCAGCCATGATGGAAAGGTGGCTGACTCAATGGGCTGAATGGCCTAATTCTGTTCCTATGCCTTATGGGCTTATGCACAGAAGTCCCCTCAATCGTGATGAATCTCCTCTGCACTCTTCCAGCACAAAACATCCTTTGTACAGAATGCTAAGCGGAATTGAATGTAACTTTTCAAGAACGTTGTCAAGTCAGGCAGAATCTGTTGAGAGGAATAGAGTCGATGGTTGGGACAGAACCCCTCCCAACCGACCATGTAACCTACTCTAGAGACTGCCTAGGATTTCCTGATCGTATATCCCTCTATGTTTCTAAGCTCCATGAACCTATCTAAGAGTCTCTTAAAATATCCTATTGTATCCACCTCCACCATCGCTGCAGGCAGTGCATTCCATGCACCCACCACTCTCTGTGTAAGAAACTTACCCCTGACATTCCCTCGGTACCGACTTCCAAGCAGCTTAAAACTACGTCCCCTCGTGTTACTCACTTCAAGCCTGGGTAAATGCCTCTGGTTATCCACATGGTCAAAGCCTCTCATCATCTTATTACAATTACTTATGTACAGGTTAGGAGAAATATAGCTTCAACATCACCTCACAGCTCTTGAACTCAATCCCACGGTTGATGAAGGCCATCACACCAGACGCCTTCCTAACAACACTGCCAACTTCCACAGCAGCTTTGAGTGTCGTATGGACATGGACCCAAAGATCTCTCTGACCCTCCACATTGCCAAGAGTCTTACCATTAATATTTTATTCTGTGTTTAAAATTGACCTGCAGAAATGAACCTCTTCATCTGTGTTGAACTCCCTCTGCCACTTCCCAGTTCTGCATCCGAGGCGAGGAAATAGATTGCTGAGCCTCTGGCTAGGATCATTATTTCCTCATTGTCCACGGGAATGGTACTGGAGGATTGGAGGGAGGAGAATGTTGTCCCCTTGTTCAAAAAGGGTAGTAGGGATAGTCCGGATAATTATAGACCATTGACCCTTACATCTGTGGTGGGAAAGCTGTTGCAAAAGATTCACAAAGATAGGATTTATTGGCATTTAGAGAATCATGGTCTGATCAGTGACAGTCAGCATGGCTTTCTGAAGGGCAGATCGTGTCTAACAAGCCTGCTGGAGTTCTTTTAGGAGGTGACCAGGCATATAGATGTGTGTTGTGTAGTAGATGTGATCTACATGGATTTTAGTAATGCATTTGATAAGGTTCCACACGGTAGGCTTATTCAGAAAGTCAGAAGGCATGGAATCCGGGGATGTTTGACCAGGTGGATTCAGAATTGGCTTGCCTGCTGAAAGCAGAGAGTTGCGGTGGAGGGAGTACATTCGGATTGGATGGTTGTGACTAGTGGTGTCCCACAAGGATCAGTTCTGGGACCCCTACTTTTCGAGATTTTTATTAACGACCTGGATGTGGGGGTAGAAGGATGGGTTGGCAAGTTTTCAGAAGACACAAAGGTTGGTGGTGTTGTGGATAGTGCAGAGGATTTTCAAAGATTGCAGAGAGACATTGATAGGATGCAGGAGTGGGCTGAGAAGTGGCAGATAGAGTTCAACCTGGAGAAGCGTGAGGTGGTACACTTTGGAAGGACATACTCCAAGTCAGAGTACAAAGTAAATGGCAGGATACTTCGAAGTGTGGAGGAGCAGAGGGATCTGGGGCTACATGTCCACAGATCCCTGAAAGTTGCCTCACAGGTAGACAGAGTCGTTAAGAAAGCTTATGGGGTGTTAGCTTTCATAAGTCGAGGGACAGAGTTTAAGAGTGGCGATGTAATGATGCAGCTCTATAAAACTCTGGTTGGGCCACACTTGGAGTACTCTGTCCAGTTCTGGTCACCTCACTATAGGAAGGATGTGGAAGCATTGGAAAGGGTACAGAGGAGATTTACCAGAATGCTGCCTTGTTTAGAGAGTATGGATTATGATCAGAGATTAAGGGAGCTAGGGCTTTACTCTCTGGAGAGAAGGAGGATGAGAGGAGAAATTATAGAGATATAGTTGATATTAAGGGGAATAGATAGATAGCCAGCGCCTCTTCCCCAGGGCACCACTGCTCAATACAAGAGGACATGGCTTTAAGGTAAGGGGAGGGAAGTTCAAGGAGGATATTAGAGGAAGATTTTCTACTCAGAGAGTGGTTGGTGCGTGGAATGCACTGCCCGAGTCAGTGGTGGAGGCAGATACACTAGTAAAGTTAAAGAGTCTACTAGACAGATATATGGAGGAATTTAAGTTTAGGGAGGCAGAGTGTAAAGGTCGGCACAACACTGTGGGCCGAAGGGCCTGTACTGTGCTGTATTGTTCTATGTTATATCTATTCCTCGCTGGAATCTCTCTTTTAATTTAATTTTTCATTGAAGGCACGATACAGTACAGGAAACGTAATGCATTACATTTTCCTCCATTTTGCTTTTATACCTTACCCCTAAAAAACACCACAACGTCATCAGTGGGGCCTTCTGGGAGTTGTAGTCATTGGTCCTCGCTCGCTCCCTGTCAAAGCATGTTTCGTCAGCCACCGCAGACGTCACCGAAATAGACCCACCGAGGCGTGAAGGGGAATCACACTCGTCCTTGTGGGCGCCGAGGCCGGCGACACCGACAGAAGAGAATCGCTGATCTCCGCCATGGCGATGGAGCGGATGAGGAGGGGCTGATCATGGGCCGATTTCTTCCAGCCTCTCGTAACTCAGACGTATCACTGACCCCTGCTTTCATTGGCTGCCGTGCATGTCGCTCAAATGGGAACTCAGAGGGTGATTAGTTTATGTGAACGTCAGTCAGCCTTCCTGTCTGTGAGTTTGGATTTGGATTTATAACAGGACAGGAAGCAAATTGGGAGAAATGTGAGTTTTTATGTGATGGTGCATCAGTCTCCGAGTTACATTATTAACAATAAAAGGGCAAAGGCCGTCGTGAGGAAGGAGGTGATTTAATAGAGGTTATATGGAGATAATATTGGAAGGAATATCAAACTTGGAATTGTTTGGGATATGATTTAGAAAATGGGGGGATTTTTGGGGATCATAATATTCCAGTGTTGATTAATGAGGGCAAAATGACTGTTACTGAAACAGGGAAGGTTGTGTTACTGGCTGGGTCATTTGCTGAGATTCATAATTGGGATAATTTAAGTGAAGAAGTTAAACAATGTAGGGATATGTTTTTCAGTGAATACCCTGATGTGCTTGAAGTCAGCTGTAACAATGATAGTATCACTGATGGAGAGATTTCTTTGTATGAATTTAAGAAGTCTATTAATAATGCAGGTCGTGTTCCCAGGAAAGAGTGATATTTGAAATTGTAATTGTATATAATTCGCTTTTGTGAAAATATTAAATGTTTGAATTGTGCATCTACTTTCCTCATGGAAAATGGAAATAGTAGTGCCTATTCTGAAACCTGGCAGATCCCCATTTGATCCTTCTAGTTAAGGGCCGATATCGTGAATGTCTCATTTATGTAAACTTATGGAATGTATGGTAATCAAGCGCTTGAGTTATATTTTGGAAAGAGTGATGATAAAGTGTTTTATTAGAGTGGATTTTGGAAGGGTGAAATGACATTAGATTCAGTTTTAGGTTTGGAAGATGATATTCGGAAAGCACAATTAAATAAAGATGTTGTAATAGCAGTATTTCTTGATAGTGAAAAGGGAAATGATATGGAAGAAAGGACTTTTGATTAAATTAGGTGTGAGGGGGACATTGTATAATTTTTCTGAGTTTTTTTATTTGGACAGACTGTACAAGTACCGGTCGGCATGTTGTGTTTGTGTTTCTATGAGATAGAGAATGGGATCCCACAAGGCAGTATTTGTAGCCCTTCATTATTTAATATTATGATTAATTATATTTTCTCTGAGATGGGAAAATGGGATACCCTGGGTAAATCACAATATACAGATGACGTAGCTTTATGGATTAGAGGTATTAATTGCAATTTACAATTAATAGGTCAAACAGTGGACAGATTGATGAGGATTTTAAGCTTTCAGTCGTTAACACACTGCGTGGTTTACAAACAGCATTAATAGACTTGCACTTGATTTTAAATTATATGATTAATGTCTTGAGGAAGTGTCAGTGGTAAGATTTCTCAGTATGTGGATGGATAATAAGCTGACGTGGAAGCACCTATCAGTAAAATAATCGATAAATGTAAAGGAGCTTTAAATCTCCTCAAACATATATGTGGGTATTCTTGGGTGCAACATGAAAATATATGTTGACCAGTTATATTTGTTTAATTTGATCTGTTCTTGATTACGTCTGTGTGGCTTATGGATCAGCTTCATCTTTAAATTAAAAATGTTTGTATGTGATACAATTACAGACTTTAAGATTGTGTTCTGGTGCAGTAATGTTGTCTCCTGTTTTGGATAAACCGATTGCAATGGGACAATTGCCCTCAAAGTAACAGAGGTTCAAGTTGATGTCAACATACTGGATTAATTTGCGGGGGCAAGGAAATGATCATCCTGTTAAAGGTGTGCTGGAGGACGGTTGGGGACATCACAAAAAGAGTGTTTTTTGTTTTGGGTGGCTGTGTTCTTACCACGCTGGGAATATGGGTGTATTTGATGATACAATATGTCCTACTGTAGCTTTCTCTGTAACCCCACCTTGTTTTTTCCAGTGACTTCAGTTGCTTTTAGGTTACACGATCCGATTCGGTTCCACCTGAGAGTCTGTTGGTTCATCAGTATATTAATGAAAGTTATTATCATACAGTAACCATTTTTACAGATGAATCCAAAGATAAGTTAACTGGGGATGTTGGTGTGGCTGTTTTTGTGTGCCTGAATTGCAGGTAATGATAAGAAAAATGAATTACAGCCATTTATCAGCAGAAGAAGCAGAATTCTTTGCCAACAGCTTAGGCTTACAGTGGGTGGAGGAAATTGGTCCTTATAATTTGCTCAGAATACATTTCGGTTTTGATGAGTCTTAAACAGGTCATTCTGGTAGTAGGTCAGATTGACTGTTGGAAACTTGTCAAACGGTATTTCATATATAAAGTTTGATTTATATGTCTGCACATTATGGGCCCTGCACATCACACTGTTGAGGGAAATGATGGGGTTGACTGTTTAGCAACAAAAGCTGTTAAATATTAAGCTGTGGATATAGACCTTCCACTTAGCAAATTAGAATCTAAAGGGTTGGTGGTGTTAAGAATTCGGGGCTTATGGCAAGACGTAGGATAATGGACATAAGGACAGACACCTTTACAGAATACATAAACCTGTTGTGTTTATAGAAGAAGGGCTTAAAACAAGGGAAGGTATGGTATTGACTCGACTTAGAAATGCCCACACTATGCTTAATTATGCTTTGTATCTAATTAGAAAACTTCATTCTGTGTCGTGTACATTTTGTCATTATGAAACTGTCGAAGCACATACTATTTCTATGTGAAGCGTATAAGGCTGAAGAAAAATCAAATGCAGTCTTCAGTACAATCTTTGCGAGGGTTGATAGTTTACAGGTAAAAACTTTATTAAATTATGGGACTGACTTTAAATTAATTCACAGTTTGAGCTGGAAAAGGCATGTAATAATTGTGTTAAACCTAAGGAAATGACATATAAAGTAGCAAAGGTTAGTGGGATGTTGGATTATTGGGATGCTCTTAAAATCCAACAGAAGGCAACGAAAAAAGCCATAGGAATGTTCAAGACGAAATATGAGGGGAAACTGGTCAATAATATAAATCAGGTTACTGAAAGTTTAGTTTTCAGTTACATGAAGAGTGAAAGGGAGATGAGAGTTGATACTGGACCACTGGAAAATGATGCTGGTGAAGTAGTAATGGGGGACAAAGAAATGGCAGATGAACGTAATGAACAATCTTCACTGTCTTTTCCGGTCAGCACCGCCCCCACTTGTCCCATTTAACCTGTCTCATTACGGGTGGACTTTAGGACCCGGGGGAGCTCAGGACCCGCCGCCCGCGGCTGCTGCTGAATCCCCGGTGTTTCTGTTCGGTTGACAGATGCGGTGAACGAGTTAAAATTAATCGATCGACAATTCTCATGTCGTGTTTATTTCACTCCATAGAACCATAGAACACTACAGCACAGAAAACAGGCCATTTGGCGCTTCTAGTCTGTGCAGAAACTTTATTCCGCTCGTCCCATTGATCTGCACCCAGTCCGTAACCTCTCCCATCCAGGTATCTATCCAATTTATTCTTAAAACTTAAGAGTGAGCCCGTATTTACCACGTCAGATGGCAGCTCGTGCCACACTCCCACCACCAGTTGAGTGAAGAAGTTCCTGCTCATGTTCGCCCTAAACCTTTCCCCTTTCACCCTAAAACCATGTCCTCCCGTTTTTATCTTTCCTAATCCAAGTGGAAAGAACCTACTCGCATTTACTGTCTATACCCCTCATAATTTTGTAAACCTCTATCAAATCCCCCCTCAGTCTTCTATGCTCCAAGGAATAAAGTCCTAACCTGTTCAATCTTTCCCTGTAACTCAACTCCTGAAGACCTGGCAACATCCTAGTAAATCTTCTCTGCACTCTTTCAATCTTACTGATATCCTTCCTATAGTTAGGTGACCAGAACTGCAGATAATACTCCAAATTTGTCTTCACCAATGCCTTATACAACCTCAGCATAACATCCCAACTCCTATACTCAGTACTTTGATTTATGAATGCCAGGGTGCCAAAGGCCTTCTTTTCAACTCTGTCTACCTGTGACGCCACTTTCAGGGAATTATGTACCTGATCTCCCAGATCCCTTTGTTTCTCCGCACTCCTCAGTGCCCTACCATTTACTGTGTATGTCCTACCTTGGTTTGTCCTTCCAAAATGCAACACCTCACACTTGTCTGCATTAAATTCCATCTGTCATTTTCTGGCCCATTTTTCCAGTTGGCCCAGATCCCTCGGCAAGCTTTGAAAGCCTTCCTCGCTGTCCACAAGGCCTCCAATCTTGGTGTCATCAGCAAAATTGCTGATCCAATTGACCACATCTATATCATTGATATAGACAACAAACAACAATAGTCCCAGCACAGATACCCTGAGGCACACCACTAGTCACAGTTCCAGTCTGAGAAGCAATCATCCACTACCACTCTCTGTCTTCTCCCTCACAGCCAATTTCGAATCCAGTTTACAACCTCTCCATGGATACCTCATGTCTGAACCTTCTGAACTAACCTCCCATGTGGGACCTTGTCAAAGGCCTTACTAAAGTTCATGTAAACAACATCCACAGCCTTTCCTTCATCTACTTTCTTGGTAACCTCTTCGAAAAATTCTACAAGATTTGTTAAACACGATCTACCACGCACAAAGCCATACTGACTATCAGCCCTTGGCTGTCCAAATACTTGTATATCCGATCTCTCAGAACACCTTCCAATAACTGACTTACTACTGATGTCAGGATCACCGGCCTGTAGTTACCTGGTTTACCATTGGAGCCTTTTTTAAACAACGGAACAACATGAGCTACCCTCCAATCCTCCGGCACTGCACAGGTAGCTGAGGACATTTTAAATATTTCTGTCAGGGCCCCTGCAATTTCTACTCTAGTCTCTCTCAAGGTCGGAGGAAATATAAAGTCAGGCCCGGGGGATTTATCTACCTTTATTCGCTGTAAGGCAGCAAGCACCTCCTCCTCTTTAATCTACAATTGTTCCATGACACTACTGCTTGTTTCCCTTCCTTCCATATACACTATGCCAGTTTCCTGAGTAAATACTGATGCAAAAAAACTGTTTAAGATCTCCGCCATCTCGTGAGGCTCCACACATAGACGACCACTCTGATCTTCTAGGGGACCAATTTTGACCCTTACTATCCTTTTACTCTTAATATACTTGTAGAAACCCCTCGGGTTTACCTTCACATTATCTGCCAAAGCCACCTCATGTCTTTTTGCCTTCCAGATTTCCTTCTTTAGTATTTTCTTACATTTTCTATACTCTTCAAGTAACTCGTTTGTTCTTTGTTGCCTCTACCTGCTATACACCTCTCTCTTTTTCTTAACCAGATCACCAATATCCCTTGAAAACCAAGGTTCCCTATGCCTGTTAACTTTGCCTTTAATCCGGGCAGGAACATGTAAACTCCGCACTCTCAAAATTTCGCCTTTGAAGGCCTTCCACTTACTGAACACATCCTTGCCAGAAAAAAAACTTTTCCCAATCCACTCTTCCTAGATCCTTTTTCATTTCCACAAAATTGGTCCTTCTCCAATTTAGAACCTCAACTTGAGGACCAGACCTATCCTGATCCATAATTAACTTGAAACTAATGACATTATGGTCACTGGACCCAAAATGTTCGCCTACACATACTTCTGTCACCTGACCTGTCTGGTTTCCTAATAGGGGATCAAGTATTGCATCCTCTCTCGTAGGTACCTCTATATATTGATTTTAGAAAACTTTCCTGAAAACATTTCACAAACTCCAAGCCATCTAGTCTTTTTACAGTTTGGGAAACCCAGTCAATATGAGGAAACGTAAAATTCCCTACTATTACAACTTCCTGTTTCTTACATCGGTCTACTATCTTTATACAGATTTGCTCCTCCAATTCTCTCTGACTATTGGGCAGTCTATAATACACCCCTATTGGTGTGGTCACACCTTTCCCGTTCCTCAGCTACACCCATATGGCCCCTGTAGACAAGCCCTCCGGTCTGTCCTGTCTACACACAGCTGTGATATTTTCCCTGACTAGTAATGCCACTCCTCCCCCTCTATCACGTCTGAAACAACAAATAATTCTATCATGTATAAACCTTAGGTGGGGGGTTATCTTTTTGTATTAATGTATTAAAAATAAATTATAAATTCTACCAATGGAACCTCTTACTAAAGGATTCATATTCAAAACAGTATCCAACAAATCAGATTCTTGCAAATATGGAAACTTAGATAATTATTTTTGTAAAAAATGTCTAACATGAAGATATTGCAGTAAGTGTGTATGAGAGAGAGAATATTTGCTAATTAACTCTTCAAAAGTCATCAATCGACCATCACAAAATAAAGGAAAATAAAAATATATAAATGCAAAAAACAGATCCCCTTAATCACTAAACATTAAACAACATTGGGAGAGAGAACTTAATATGACCTTTGTTAATGAAGATGATCAATTCTGCTTTGATATGTGCCAATCAGTGTTTAATTCAATTTAAGATTGTTCATTGTTACTGTGCTGCCTTTATGGCAGTTATTTAGTTTATAATATTTTCGCTTCGTAAATTGTTAGGATTTTTTTAGTCAAAGTTAGGGTTGTTTAAATCATTCATTTGTCTGTAATACATCGCGGCTGCGATGACGTCACATCCGGGTTCGCCGCGTCTTGTGGGAAATTACCGGTTTGAGATTCACGCAAGGGTGGGGGTAACTCACTTGTGCCACCATAACGCCGGCTAGGTTTTCTCTATGCACCAAAGACACGGTGAAAGCAACGCTGTAAGTCATTAGATAATCGATATGTTGAGTTAAAATGTTAATGCCGATTCTGTTAAAAGTAACGACGGTCGGTAAGGTTTATGTTTTCGTCAGTTAAAGAGTTGGGATAGTTTGTATTGAAGTGTATCTAAAGCAGTCAAGGGAGCAGCTAGATTCTGACTGTATGCTGCACTTTAATGTAATGTAGTTATTGTAGTTTTACCTTTGCAACTATTCACAATGTAAATGTGATATTTAGAAGGAAACAAACACTGTACCAATCTTGTATTGTTTTATCAACAGTTTTCACCATACGTTAATGTGAAGAGTGAACAGTAAATGGTTAATCTTACTGCGGCCTCGTTTGCATTGGTTCTGGTTTATCTCGACGTTTACCTCGGCGTTAGGTCACATCCGAGCGAGAACGTTACAGTGAAAAAGCGGCATTATCAGGTGTTTAAAGTGCAGCCATGTCAACTCGGTCCAGCATCAAGTCGTTGTCAAAGTCGTCGTCATCCTGCGACAGGGGCAGTAGGGCATCAAGTAAGGCCACCCAAGCAAGAGCTAAAGCAGAAGCCGCCAAGGTGCGAGCGCGCTTTGCCAAAGAAGAATTAGAAGTAAAGAAGGAAGCGGCTGCCAGAAAAGCCGAAAACGAATTGGAAAGGAAAAGGGTAGAGGCACAGTTAGAAGCGCTGAAGCTAGAACGAGAAGCAGCAGCTGCCGAGGTGGAAGCAGAGTTAATAGAAGATGCCGAAGAAATGCATGATCCGGTTGACGGAAAATCTACTTCAGAAAAGATCAGATTGGAACGCACAAGCGACTATGTCCAATCTCAAATAGAATGGAAGACTCTTTCTTCCTCTCCTTAATTATTCGATAACGTCCCACTTCATGAGGAGTCTTGGAGAGGCCCGACGGCATCACGTCCATCCGAGGAAGATAATTTACCCTCGCAACTCCGCGATGAATCCAGGAATGCAAGGGCTCACGACAAGTACTTCTCGACACCGAACTTACCGGATTTGGGGAGAAGAGAGGCAAAGACCGAGTCCAGACCAGCAAATTCCATAACAGATGTACGCCCTCAGTCGCGTACCCGCGGACGTGTTCCCTCAGCCCGCACGCCACTTGCAGACGAATCCATAGCACGGTATTTCGCACGACGGGATCTCGTCACTTCAGGGCTATACCAGTTCGACGATAAACCTGAAAATTACCGTGCATGGCACACCACATTCACCAACGCTATCGACGGAGTCCAGCTCAGAGCAACCCAGGAGTTGGATCTTATGGCAAAATGGCTGGGGAAAGAATCATGCGAACAGGTGAGACGCATGCGTTCAGTGTACATCAACAAACCCGAGCTAGCATTGAAGAAAGCATGGGAGAGACTTCAGGAGGGCTACGGAGCCCCCGAAATTATCGAGGCGGCGCTATGCCAACGTTTGGGAAATTTTCCTAAGGTGTCAGCCAAGGACCACACCAAGCTAAGAGAATTCGGAGATTTACTCATGGAGATTCAAGGCGCCAAAAAAGATGGCTACTCAGCTGGTCTAGTATACCTAGACACTCCAACCGGGATTAGACAACTCGTGGACAAACTTCCATTTGGGCTGCAGGACAGGTGGTTGTCCGTTGCCTCAGATTACAAGGAAGAACACGAAGGTCGATTTCCTCCCTTCGAGTATTTCACCAGGTTTGTGTGCAAGGAGGCGAAGAAGCGAAACGATCCTAGCCTCATAGGTCCAGGAAGCAGTACAATTTACACCAAGCCAGATAAATCCACTTCGAATAATTCCAACATTACTAAACCAGTCTCAGCGCTTAAGACTGAAGTCCTTACAACTAACAACGACCCTAGGAAGAATTGCCCATTGCATATCAAACCCCACCCCCTCAAAAGATGCAGAACGTTTAGGGAAAAACCCCTTGAAGAGAGGAAGGCCCTCCTCGAGGAGAAAGGAATATTTTGTAGATGCTGTTCCTCGACCTCTCACTGTGCGAGAGAGTGTACGATCGCCGTGAAGTGCCCGGAATGTAATAGCACTAATCACGACGGGGCCATGCATCCTGGCCCGTTACCGCAAACCGACAAAGCTCCTTCACCCCCACAACAGGACGGCGGGGAGGGAGAAGCTCACTCCAGGACAACTGTTGTCAGCTCGAGCTGTACGGAAGTTTGCGGTCAAACTCAGGCAAGCCGTTCTTGTTCAAAGATCTGTCTCACTAAGGTGTACCCTAAGGGAGCCAAAGACAAGGCCATCAAAGCCTACGTAATTCTGGACGATCAGAGCAACCGCTCGCTAGTCAGTCCAGAGTTCTTTCACTTGTTCAACATTGAGAGTGAGCAGTTCCCATACTACCTTAGAACTTGCTCAGGCAACATGAAAACTTACGGAAGGAGGGCCGAAGGCTTCCAGATCGAGTCCCTGGATGGTAAAGTCCTCATCTGTCTCCCTCCACTCGTAGAGTGCGAGAAAATCTTGAATAACCGCACTGAGATCCCGACGCCAAGTGCGGTGCTACACAAACCACATCTCCACCACATCGCCAAACACATCCCAGAGCTGGATCCAGAAGCAGAAATACTCCTGCTATTAGGGAGGGATGTTCTCCGGGTACACAAGGTTAGGCAGCAGGTCAATGGACCACACGACGCCCCCTTTGCCCAACGCCTGGATCTGGGCTGGGTGGTGATAGGAGAGGTGTGCCCTGGCAACGAACACAAATCAACGGTTAACACACTCAAGACCAATGTGCTAGAGAGTAGCCGCCATTCGATTCTTCAACCCCGCATAAGTTCCATGTGCGTCCAGGAAGCACAACAAGGCTTTAGCAAGCGCAAAGTAACTGACGAGACGCTGGGTCAGTCAGTCTTTGCTCAAAAGGAGCATGATAATAAACTTGCTCCATCGGCTGAAGACGCCATCATCTTAAAAACAGAGGAAACCAAGGTCTTCAGAGACAAAGCAAATAGTGGGGTCGGCCCACTACCTTTCAGAGAACCACGCCAGTGCTTGCCAAACAACAAAGAGCAGGCAGTCAAGCGGTTCACGTCCTTGCAAAAAACCACGAAAAGGAAACCTGAGATGCAGCAAAGCATCCGATCGACCCACGAGGTACTGGGCACACTAATGGCAGAGGTCACAGCCATTATGAATGCACGACCACTCCTACCCGTGTCTTCTGACCCGGAAAGCCCCTTCATACTCTCGCCATCAATGCTCCTTACGCAGAAGGCAGGAGCTGCCCCTCCACCAGGGGACTTCTCTGATAAGGACCTGTACACAAAGCAATGGAGAAGGAACCTTCAAGTTGGAGATTTAGTTCTGCTCAGGGACAAGCAAATCGCCCGCAACAGCTGGCCAATGGCCAGGATCACTGCCACATTCCCTAGTAGGGATGGACATGTCAGGAAGGTTGAATTGAAAACTACCGACCAAGGCGATGCGACAATTTATCAAAGGCCAGTTACAGAAGTCATTCTACTTCTACCTAATGACTGATTTAGAGACTGAAGTTTGTATTAGGTTCATTGTGACCTTACGAAGGTCAAGCGGGGTGTGTGCTGCCTTTATGGCAGTTAGGTAGTTTATAATATTTTCGCTTAGTAATTTGTTAGCATTTTTTTAGTCAAAGTTAGGGTTGTTTAAATCATTTATTTGTCTGTAATACATCGCGGCTGCGATGACGTCACATCCGGGTTTTTCCGCGTCTTGTGGGAAATTACCGGTTTGAGACACACGCAAGGGTGGGGGTCACTCGCATGTGCCACTATAGCGCCGGCTAGGTTTTCTCTATGCACCAAAGACACAGTGAAAGCAACGCTGTAAGTCATTAGATAATCGATATGTTGAGTTAAAATGTTAACGCCGATTCTGTTAAAAGTAACGACGGTCGGTAGGGTTTAAGTTTTCGTCAGTTAAAGAGTTGGGATAGTTTGTATTGAAGTGTATCTAAAGCAGTCAAGGGAGCAGCTAGATTCTGACTGTATGCTGCACTTTAATGTAATGTAGTTATTGTAGTTTTACCTTTGCAACTATTCACAATGTAAATGTGATATTTAGAAGGAAACAAACACTGTACCAATCTTGTATTGTTTTTCAACAGTTTTCACCATACGTTAATGTGAAGAGTGAAAATTGATTCTGGTTTATCTCAACGTTTTCCTCGGCGTTAGGTCACACCCGAGCGAGAACGTTACAGTTACTATTTAACAAAGGAGAGACTGTAGTGGTGTGGCTACACTCAGCGCTGCAATAAACGACACGGAGTCGATAAGCTGCAGTTGCAAAAGAGGTTTATTCAAACCGCGGCCTCGCTTTAAAGCCTTCCTGGTCACGCCCTGCCCGGGCGGGAATGCTGTAGGGGGCGCGTATTCACAGTCCCGTCCCGGGCGGGAATGCTGTAGGGGGCGCGTATTCACAGTCCCGTCCCGGGCGGGAATGCTGTAGGGGGCGCGTATTCACAGTCCCGTCCACGCGTGGATGCTGTAGGGGGCGCGTATTCACAGTCCAGTCCCACGCGCGGATGCTGTAGGGGGCGCGTATTCACAGTCCCGTCCCGCGCGGATGCTGTAGGGGGCGCGTATTCACAGTCCAGTCCCACGCGCGGATGCTGTAGGGGGCGCGTATTCACAGTCCAGTCCCACGCGCGGATGCTGTAGGGGGCGCGTATTCACAGTCCCGTACCACGCGCGGATGCTGTAGGGGGCGTGTATTCACAGTCCCGTCCCACGCGCGGATGCTGTAGGGGGCGTGTATTCACAGTCCCGTCCCACGCGCGGATGCTGTAGGGGGCGCGTATTCACAGTCCCGTCCCACGTGGGAATGCTGTAGGGGGCGCGTATTCACAGTCCCGTCCCGGGCGGGAATGCTGTAGGGGGCGCGTATTCACAGTCCCGTCCTACGCGCGAATGCTGTAGGGGGCGTGTATTCACAGTCCCGTCCCACGCGCGGATGCTGTAGGGGGCGCGTATTCACAGTCCCGTCCCACGTGGGAATGCTGTAGGGGGCGCGTATTCACAGTCCCGTCCCGGGCGGGAATGCTGTAGGGGGCGCGTATTCACAGTCCCGTCCTACGCGCGGATGCTGTAGGGGGCGCGTATTCACAGTCCCGTCCCACGCGCGGGCTTTTCCCCAGCAGGCTTGGCGCCCTTTTTGGGACCGGCCTCAATGCACCACTTTGTGAGCCGGTTCGAGTGCGCTGGGAAGTGGGTCGCCACATACCCCACCCCCCAGAACCGGCGATACACACCCCAATGTCCACAGTCTGGGCCGGACTCTGTTTGGGAGGTCTGCCTCTGCACCACGATGCCGGAATCTCGACCGGCTGCGCCACGTCCACATGGGCCGGTTTGAGTCGGTCCACCGAGAAAACCTCCTCTCTTCCCCCAATGTCCAGCACGAACGTGGACCCGTTGTTCCTGATCACCTTAAACGGCCCCTCGTAGGGCCGCTGTAGCGGTGCCCGATGGCCGCCTCTTCGTACAAACACAAACTTACAGTTTTGCAGGTCTTTGGGTACGCAGGTCGGGTTCTGCCCATGCTGCGAAGTGGGTATTGGGGCCAGGTTACCGAGCCTCTCACGTAGTCTGCCCAGGACTGCTGCGGGTTCTTCCTCTTGCCCCCTTGGGGCTGGTATGAACTCCCTGGGACGACCAGGGGTGCGCCGTACACCAACTCGGCCGACGAGGTGCGCAGATCTTCTTTGGGCGCCGTGCGGATTCCGAGCAGGACCCAGGGAAGTTCGTCCACCCAGTTAGGCCCTTTGAGGCGGGCCATAAGAGCCTCTGTCTGAGGAGTCAAGGGCCGGGGTCTCTCTGCTCTCGGTCCAGCGTAAAACCCTTGGGGAGACATCAGATGTCCATCCACTTTCATCGAGTCAAACCACGGGAAAGGTTCGTGTCGGCCACTCGACCGCGCCTGAGGCCCACCGGCCTTTCCCCGATCCCCGGGGCCCCGCTGCCCGTGTCTCCCCCGATCCCCGGGGCCCCGCTGCCCCAGTCTCCCCCCCCCCCGATCCCCGGGGCCCCGCTGCCCGAGTCTCCCCCCGATCCCCGGGGCCCCGCTGCCTTGTAGATCAACACAGTCCAATATCACCCCATGAATATAACAGCAAAGAGATAATGCTGAGGCTTTATAAGACACGAGTCAGGCCGCACTTGGAGTATTGTCAACAATGTTGGGCTCCACATCTCAGACAGGATGTGTTGTCATTGGAGAGAGTCCAGAGGAGGTTCAGAAGGATGATTTCGGGAATGAAGGGGTTAAAATATGAGGAGCACTTGGCAGCTTTGACCCTGTGCTCACTGGAACTCAGAAAAATGCGGGGCATCTCATTGAAACCTACCGAACGTTGAAAGGACTGGATAAGGTGGATTTGGAGAAGGTATTTCCTGTGGTGGGGCACAGCCACAAAGTTGAGGGGCCACCTTTTCAAACAGAGGTAAGCAGCTTATTTTTTTTTTATTAGCCAGAGAGTATTGGATCTGTGGAATGCTCTGCCACAGACTGCGGTGGAGGCCGAGTGTGTGGGTATATTCAAGGCGGCAGTTGATCGTTTCCTGATCGGTCAGGGCATCAAAGGATATGGCGGGAGGTCAGATATCTGGAATTGAGTGCGATCTGGGATCAGCCATGATGGAAAGGTGGCTGACTCAATGGGCTGAATGGTCTAATTCTGTTCCTATGCCTTATGGACATATGAACACAAGCCCCCTCAATCATGATGAATCTCCTCTGCACTCTTCCAGCACAAAACATCCTTTGTACAGAATGCTAAGCGGAACTGAATGTAACTTTTCAAGAACGTTGTCAAGTCAGGCAGCATGTGTTGAGGGGAATAGAGCCGATGGTTGGGACAGAACCCCTCCCGTACGGCACTAACACAGGCCCTTCGGCCCAACCTTTCCATACTGTCCTCCTGTCCATTTAAACTAATCCCTCTGCCTGTCTTTGACACAGAACACAGAAATCTACAGCACATTACAGGCTCTTCAGCCCACAATGTTGTACCGACCATGTAACCTACTCTAGAGACTGCCTAGGATTTCCTGATCGTATATCCCTCTATGTTTCTCAGCTCCATGAACCTATCTAAGAGTCTCTTAAAATATCCTATTGTATCCACCTCCACTATCGCTGCAGGCAGTGCATTCCATGCACCCACCACTCCTGTGTAAGAAACTTACCCCTGACATTCCCTCGGTACCGACTTCCAAGCAGCTTAAAACTACGTCCCCTCGTGTTAGTCACTTCAAGCCTGGAAAAATGCCTCTGGTTATCCACATAGTCAAAGCCTCTCAGCTTCTTATTACAATTACTTATGTACAGGTTAGGAGAAATATAGCTTCAACATCACCTCACAGCTCTTGAACTCAATCCCACGGTTGATGAAGGCCATCACACCAGAAGTTTTCCTAACAACACTGCCAACCTACACAACAGCTTTGAGTGTCGTATGGACATGGACCCCAAGATCTCTCTGACCCTCCACATTGCCAAGAGTCTTACCATTAATATTATATTCTGTGTTCAAATTTGACCTGCAGAAATGAATCTATTCATCTGTGTTGAACTCCATCTGCCACTTCCCAGTTCTACATCCGAGGCGAAGAAATAGATTGCTGAGCCTCTGGCTAGGATCATTATGTCCTCATTGTCCACAGGAATGGTACTGGAGGATTGGAGGGAGGCGAATGTTGTCCCCTTGTTCAAAAAGTGTAGTAGGGATAGTCCGGATAATTATAGACCATTGAGCCTTACATCTGTGGTGGGAAAGCTGTTGGAAAAGATTCACAAAGATAGGATTTATTGGCATTTAGAGCATCATGGTCTGATCAGGGATAGTCAGCATGGCTTTCTGAAGGGCAGATCGTGTCTAACAAGCCTGATGGAGTTCTTTTAGGAGGTGACCAGGCATATAGATGAGGGTAGTGCAGTGGGTGTGATCTACATGGATTTTAGTAATGCATTTGACAAGGTTCCACATGGTAGGCTTATTCAGAAAGTCAGAAGGCATGGGATCCAGGGATGTTTGACCAGGTGGATTCAGAATTGGCTTGCCTGCAGAAAGCACAGAGTTGTGGTGGAGGGAGTACATTCGGATTGGAGGGTTGCGACTAGTGGTGTCCCACAAGGATCACTTCTGGGACCACTACCTTTCGTGATTTTTATTCATGACCTGGATGTGGAGGTAGAAGGATGGGTTGGCAAGTTTGCAGAAGACACAAAGGTTGGTGGTGTTGTGGATAGTGAAGAGGATTGTCAAAGAATGCAGAGAGACATTGATATGATGCAGGAGAGGGCTGAGAAGTGGCAGATAGAGTTCAACCTGCAGAACTGTGAGGTGGTACACTTTAGAAGGACAAACTCCAAGGCAGAGTACAAAGTAAATGGCAGGATACTTGGAAGTGTGGAGGAGCAGAGGGATCTGGGGCTACATGTCCACAGATCCCTGAAAGTTGCCTCACAGGTAGACATAGTAGTTCAGAAAGCTTATGGGTTGTTAGCTTTTATAAGTCGAGGGATAGAGTTTAAGAGTCGCGATGTAATGTTGCAGCTTTATAAAACTCTGGTTGGGCCACACAAGGAGTACTCTGTCCAGTTCTGGTCACCTCACTATAGGAAGGATGTGGAAGCATTGGAAAGGGTACAGAGGGGATTTACCAGATGCTGCCTGGTTTAGAGAGTATGGATTATGATCAGAGATTAAGGGAGCTAGGGCTTTACTCTCTGTAGAGAAGGAGGATGAGAGGAGAAATGATAGAGGTATAGTTGATATTAAGGGGAATAGATAGAGTGGACAGCCAGCGCCTCTTCCCCAGGGCACCACTGCTCAGTACAAGAGGACATGGTTTTAAGGTAAGGGGAGGGAAGTTCAAGGGGGATATTAGAGGAAGATTTTATACTCAGAGAGTGGTTGGTGCGTGGAATGCACTGCCCGAGTCAGTGGTGGAGGCAGATACACGAGTGAAGTTTAAGAGACTACTGGACAGGTATATGGAGGAATTTAAGCTTAGTGAGGCAGAGTTTAAGGGTCGGCACGACATTGTGGGCTGAAGGGCCTGTACCGTGCTGTATTGTTCTATGTTCTATCTATTCCTCGCTGGAATCTCTCTTTTAATTTAATTTTTTATTGAAGGCACGATACAGTACAGAAAACATAATGCATTACATTTTCCTCCATTTTGCTTTTATACCTTACCGCGAAACAACACCACAACGTCATCAGTGGGGCCTTCTGGGAGCTGTAGTCATTGTTCCTCGCTCGCTCCCTGTCAAAGCATGTTCCGTCAGCCACCACAGACGTCACCGAAACAGACCCACCGAGGCGCGAAGGGGAATCACACCCGTCCTTGTGGGCGCCGAGGCCGGCGACACCGACAGAAGCGAATCGCTGATCTCCGCCATGGAGATGGAGCGGAAGAGGAGGGGCTGATAATGGGCCGATTTTCTCCAGTCTATCGTAGCTCAGACTTAACACTGACCCCTGCTGTCATTGGCTGTAGTGCCTGTCGCTCAAATGGGAACTCAGAGGGTGATTCGTTTATGTGAACGTCAGTCAGCCTTCCTGTCTTTATGAGTTTGGATTTGCATTTATAACGGGACAGGAAGCAAATTGGGAGAATTGTGAGTTTTTATGTGATGGTGCATCAGTCTCCGAGTTACATTATTAACAATAAAAGGGCAAAGGCCGTGGTGAGGAAGTAGGTGATTTACTGGAGGTTATATGGAGATAATATTGGAAGGGATATCAAACTTGGAATTGTTTGGGACATGATTTAGAAAATGGGGGGATTTGTGGGGATCATAATATTCCAGAGTTGATTAATGAGGGCAAAATGATTGTTACTGAAACAGGGAAGGTTGTGTTACTGGCTGGGTCATTTGTTGAGATTCATAATCAGGATAATTTAAGTGAAGAAGTTAAACAATGTAGGGATATGTTTTTCAGTGGTGGAATGATGTGCTGGAAGTCAGCTGTAGCAATGATAGTATCACTGATGGAGAGATTTCTTTGTATGAATTTAAGAAGTCTATTAATAATGCAGGTCAGGTGTTCCCAGGAAAGAGTGATATTTGAAATTGTAATTGTTTCTAATTCGCTTTTGTGAAAATATTAAATGTTTGAATTGTGCATCTACTTTCCTCATGGAAAATGGAAATAGTAGTGCCTATTCTAAAACCTGGCAGATCCCCATCTGATCCTTCTAGTTATGGGCCTATATCGTGAATGTCTCATTCATGTAAACTTATGGAATATATGGTAATCAAGCGCTTGAGTTATATTTTGGAAAGAGTGGTGATAAAGTGTTTTATTAGAGTGGATTTTGGAAGGGTGAAATGACATTAGATTCAGTTTTAGGTTTGGAGGATGATATTCGGAAAACACAATTAAATAAAGATGTTGTAATAACAGTATTTCTTGATACTGAAAAGGGAAATGATATGGAAGAAAGGACTTTTGATTAAATTAGGAGGGAGGGGACATTGTATAATTTTTCTGAGTTTTTTTTTGGATGGACTGTCCAAGTACCGGTCGGCATGTTATATTTGTGTTTCTATGAGATAGAGAATGGGATACCACAAGGCAGTATTTGTAGCCCTTCATTAATTAATATTATGATTAATGATATTTTCTCTGAGATGGGAAAATGGGATACCCTGGATAAATCACAATATACCGATGACGTAGCTTTATAGATTAGAGGTATTAATTGCAATTTACAATTAATAGGTCAAACAGTGGGCAGATTGATGAGGATTTTAAGCTTTCAGTCGTTAAAACACATTATGTGGTTTACAAACAGCATTAATAGACATGCACTTGATTTTAAATTATGTCATTAATATCTTGAGGAAGTGTCAGTGGTAAGATTTCTCAGTATGTGGATGGATAATAAGCTGACGTGGAAGCACCTATCAGTAAAATAATTGATAAATGTAAAGGAGCTTTAAATCTCCTCAGACATCTATCTGGGTATCTTTGGGTGCAACATGAAGATCTTTGTTGATCAATTATATTTGTTTAATTTGATCTGTTCTTGATTATGTCTGTTTGGCTTATGGACCAGCTTCACCTTCAAATTAAAAATGTTTGTATGTGATACAATTACAGACTTTAAGATTGTGTTCTGGTGCGGTAATGTTGTCTCCTGTTTTGGCTTTACTGATTGCAATGGGACAAATGCCCTCAAAGTAACAGAGGTTCAAGTTGATGTCAACATACTGGATTAATTTGCGGGGGCAAGGAAATTATCATCCTTTTAAAGGAGTGCTGGAGGACGGTTGGGGACATCACAAGAAGAGTGTTTTTTGTTTTAGGTGGCTGGGTTCTTAACACACTGGGTATATGGGTGTATTTGATGATACAACATGTCCCACTGTAGCTTTCTCTGTAACGCCACCTTGTTTTTTCCAATGACTTCAGTTGATTTTAGGTTACACAATCGGATTTGGTTCTGTCTGAGAATCTGTTGGTTCATGAGTATATTAATGAAAGTTATAATCATACAGTAACCATTTTTACAGATGAATCAAAAGATAAGTTAACTGGGGATGTTGGTGTGGCTGTTTTTGTGTGCCTGAATTGCAGGTTATGGTAAAGAAATGACTTATAGCCATTTATCTGCATAGGAAGCAGAATTCTTTCCCAACAGTATAGGCTTACAGTGGGTGGAGGAAATTGGTCCTCATAATTTGCTCAGAATGCATTTCGGTTTTCATGAGTCTTAAACAGGTCATTCTGTCAGTAGGTCAGATTGACTGTTGGAAACTTGTCAAACGGTATTTCATATATAAAGTTTGATTTATATGTCTGCACATTATAGGCCCTGCACATTACATTGTTGAGGGAAATGATGATGTTGACTGTTTAGCACAAAAGCTGTTAAATGTTAAGCTGTGGATATAGACCTTCCACTTAGCAAATTAGAAGCTAAAGGGTTGGTAGTGTTAAGAATTAGGGGCTTATGGCAAGACGTAGGATAATGGAAATAAGGACAGACACCTTTACAGAATACATAAACCTGTTGGGTTTATAGAAGAAGGGCTTAAAATAAAATAAGGGAAGGAATGATATTGACATGACATAGAAATGTCCACACTAAGCTTAATTATGCCTTGTAACTAATTGGAAAACTTCATTCTGTGTCGTGTACATTTTGTCATTATGAAGCTGTCGAAACACATACTATTTCAATGTGAAGCGTACAAGGCTGAAGAAAAATCAAATGTAGTCTTCAGTACAATCTTTGCGAGGGTAGATAGTTTTCAGAAAAAAAACTATTAAATTATGGGACTGTCTTTAAATCAATTCACAGTTTGAGCTGGAAAAGGCATGTAATAATTGTGTTAAACCTAAGGAAATGACATATAGGGTAGCAAAGGTGAGTGGGATGTTGGATTATTTGGAAGCTCTTAAAATCCAACAAAAGTCAATGAAAAAAGCCATAAGAATGGTCAAGACGAAGTATGAGGTCAAACCGGCCAATAATATAAATCAGGATACGAAAAGTTTAGTTTTCAGTTACATGAAGAGTGAAAGGGAGATGAGTGTTGATACTGGACCACTGGAAAATGATGCTTGTGAAGTAGTAATGGGGGACAAAGAAATGGCAGATGAACTTAATGAACAATCTTCACTGTCTTTTCCGGTCAGCACCGCCCCCACTTGTCCCATTTAACCTGTCACATTACGGGTGGACTTTAGGACCCGGGGGAGCTCAGAACCTGCCGCCCGCAACTGCTGCTGAATCCCCGGTGTTTCTGTTCGGTTGACGGATGCGGTGAACGAGTTAAAAATAATCGATCGACAATCCTCATGTCGTGTTTATTTCACTCCATAGAACACTACAGCACAGAAAACAGGCCATTTGGTGCTTCTAGTCTGTGCGGAAACTTTATTCCGCTCGTCCCATTGACCTGCACCCAGTCCGTAACCCTCCAGACCTCTCCCATCCATGTACCTATCCAATTAATTCTTAAAACCTAAGAGTGAGCCCGCATTTACCATGTCAGATGGCAGCGCGTTCCACACTCACACCACTCTCTGAGTGAAGAAGTTCCTCCTCATGTTCCCCCTAAAACTTTCCCCTTTCACCCTAATGCCATGTCCTCCCGTTTTTATCTTTCCTTATCTAAGTGGAAAGAACCTACTCACATTTACTGTCTATACCCCTCATAATTTTGTAAACCTCTATCAAATCTCCCCTCATTCTTCTATGCTTTAAGGAATAAAGTCCTAACCTGTTCAATCTTTCCCTGTAACTCAACTCCTGTAGACCTGGCAACATCCGAGTAAATCTCTGCACTCTTTCAATCTCTCCAACCTCTCCATGGATACCTCATGTCTGAACTTTCTGAACTAACCTCCCATGTGGGACCTTGTCAAAGGCCTTACTACAGTTCATGTAGATAACATCC
The DNA here is from genome assembly GCF_048418815.1 of Hemitrygon akajei. Lineage (NCBI taxonomy): Eukaryota > Metazoa > Chordata > Chondrichthyes > Myliobatiformes > Dasyatidae > Hemitrygon > Hemitrygon akajei. The sequence continues at coordinate 155,512 of NW_027332080.1, forward strand.
ACAGCCTTTCCCTCACCTACTTTGCTGGTAAGCTCCTCGAAAAAATCTTTAAGATTCATTAAACACGATCTACCATGCATAAAGTCATACTGACGATCCTTAATCAGCACTCGGCTGTCCAAATATTTGTTAATCCGATCTCTCTTAACATCTTACAATTATTTACATACTACTGATGGCAGGCTCACTGGCCTGTAATTACCTGGTTTACTATTGGAGCCTTTTTTAAACAACGGAATAACAAGAGCTACCCTCCAATCCTCCGGCACTGCACCCGTGGCTGAGGACATTTTAAATATTTCTGTCTGGGCCCCTGCAATTTCTACACTAGTCACTCTCAAGGTCCGAGGAAATATCAAGTCAGGCCCGGGGGATTTATCTACCTTTATGCGCTGTAAGGCAGCAAGCACCTCCTCCTCTTTAATCTACAAATGTTCCATGACACTACTGCTTGTTCCCCTTCCTTCCATATACACTATGCCAGTTTCCTGAGTAAATACAGATGCAAAAAAACTGTTTAAGATTTCCCCCATCTCGTAAGGCTCCACACATAGACGACCACTCTGATCTTCTAGGGGACCAATTTACAATTAATTAATTTACAACCGAATGTACAAACCTTTGATTTCTGTCTATACATGCAGTGCTCGCATGACCTTTATCCTCCTCCACCTCACTATCTGCTCTAACACTCTGGTTCCCCTCCGTCTGCAAATCTTTTTAACACCCCTCCCACCCCCCGAGCAGCACTGGCAAATCTACCCGCAAGGATGTTAGTCCCCCTCCAGTTCAGGGGCAAACCGTCCCGTCGGAACAGGCCCCACCTTCCCGGGAACAAAGCCCAATTGGCCAGAAACATGAAGCCCTCCCTCCTGCACCATCTCCTTAGCCACGTATTTAGCTGCACTCTCCGCACATTTATATTTACAGGGACTTTACTCCTGACGCCGGTCCCGGGACCCGACCCGTTTACAGACCCGGAGCGGAACCGGAGCAGATTCTCAGCCACTGGTTTTCATACCAGGTCGCGAAGAAAGGATAAAGTTTCCCCGGGAATTTATTCCCAGTGAAGGTGTGGAGATGGGACTTGGACTCCGCGTTGTAAAATGAAACTGTCCCGGACTCGTAACTGAGATAAACTCCCACCCTCCCGGCGATGGGAATGGCAGCGAGACGGGACTCGGGGGAGGTAAGACCACCGTACACGTCACAATCCCGATGTAACACGTCACCAACCCGCCCGATGACCCAGAATCCGGTCTCCGGTCTCACACTGAACCGTCCCTTCCTCTCCCCAGACTCGGCGGCGACTCCCAGCCACCAGCTCCGATTCCCCGTCACCTCCACCTCCCAGTAATGTCTCCCCGATGTGAATCCCTCCGATCCCAGCACACAAGCCCGTTTTGTGAATCTCTTCCCGGTGTCAGGGAGATTCCTCCAGGTCCAGGTCCGTCTCACACTTTTCCGATCCTCAGACACCGCGAGCCACGGACTCGCCGTTTCCACATCCAGGGTGACAGAGACTGGGGGGAGAAGCAGAGAATTAGAGAGTCCCCGGGGATCGGGGGGAGACTCGGACAGCGCGGCCCCGGGGATCTGGGGGGAGACTCGGACAGCGCGGCCCCGGGGATCGGGGGGCGGGAGATTGGGACAGCGCGGCCCCGGGGATCGTGGGGGGGGGGGGAGACTCCGGCCGCGCGGCCTCGGGGATCGGGGGGAGACTCGGGCAGCGCGGCCCCGGGGATCGGGGGGAGACTCGGGCAGCGCGGCCCCGGGGATCGGGGGGAGACTCGGGCAGCGCGGCCCCGGGGATCTGGGGGGAGACTCGGACAGCGCGGCCCCGGGGATCGGGGGGGAGACTCGGACAGCGCGGCCCCGGGGATCGGGGGTGGGGGGGGAGACTCGGACAGCGCGGCCCCGGGGATCGGGGGGAGACTTGGACAGCGCGGCCCCGGGGATCGGGGTGGGGGGACGGCTCGGACAGCTCGGCCCCGGGGATCGGGGGGAGACTCGGGCTGCGCGGCCCCGGGGATCGGGGGGGGGGGAGACTTGGACAGCGCGGCCCCGGGGATCGGGGGGAGACTCGGGCAGCGCGGACCCGCTGATCGGGGGGAGACTCGGGCAGCGCGGCCCCGGGGATCGGGGGGAGACTCGGACAGCGCGGCCCCGGGGATCGGGGGGGGGGGGATTTCCGCTGGACGGAGAGCAGAGAGACCCCTGGCCCTTGACTCCTCAAACAGGGGAAACATCCTCCCTCACTCCTGCCTGTTGACTCCTGAAAGAATTTTGTGTTTCTATGAGATCTCCTCTCATTCTTCGAAACTGGGAGCAGAGAACATAGAACTGTACAGCACAGGAACAGGCTCGTCATTCAATGTTCACATTCATTTGTGAGTGTGAAGTGGGGCAGTGTGATGGTTTGAGACAGTAAAGGAGGTGATAATGGGAACCAGTAGGGGAGAGATGAATGGCAGATAGAACCAGGAGGGGGAGGGGTGGAAAGAATGTGGGTGAACTGTGTGTGTAGACGTAATGAGAAGCTGGAGGGGGCAAAGATGGGAGATGAGGATGACTTTGTCCCCTTTCCCAGAACCCCATCCCTCGCAGCCCCTCATTTAGACAGGGGATGAATTTGCAGGAACCCTTAAGCAACACAGGTCCTGATGAAGTGTTTCAGTCTAAACCGTGGACTGTTTATTCTTTTCCATAGAAACTTCCCGGACTGAAGTTCCCCCAACAATCTGTGTGTGTTACTCTGCTTGAAATATACTCAATTAGCTGGCCTCCACAGCTGCCTGTGGCAGATTCACTATCCTGTGGATAAAGGAATTCCTCCTCATCTCTGTCCTAAATGGACATCCCTAAAGTCAGAGCCTGTGCTTACCGTTCTCGACCCACCCACATCCTCCCAACATCAACTCTCTCTAGACAGGAGTCAGAGAGATCTGGCGAGACCCTTCATCAGGACCTGTGTAGCTTGGATTACCAGCATCTGCAGATTTTCTCCTGCTTGATTTTTAAAGCAGAAGTTAATAAGTAAACTTCTTGATCAGTCAGAGTCTCAAACGTTATGGGCAGGAGGCGGGAGAATAGGGTTGAGAGCGGTAATAAATCAGCTATTCTTCTGAAATCCCATGTGTACAGGCCAAGAACCATCAAACACTCCTCATATGTTAACTCTTTCATTCCCAGAATTATTCTTGTGATTCTTCTGCACCCCCTCCAGTGCCAGTACATGTTTTCCGATAGAAGGGACCCAAAACTGCTCACATTACTCCAAGTGTGGTCTGACCAATGCCTTATAAAACCTCAGAATTACATCCTTGCTCTTGTACTCTAATCCTCTCGAAATGAAAGCAAACATTGAGTTTGCCAATCTTACCACTGACACAAACTGCAAGTTCACCTTCAGGGAATCCTGCACAAGGACACCCATGTCCCTTTGCACCTCTGATTTTTGAATTTCCCCCTGTTTACAAAATTGTCTATGCCTTTATTCCTTCGACCAAAGTCATACCTGCCTAAGTTTGTACCTGTCAAACTCTACCTGTGCTACAAGATCCTTATTACGTATACTGGTGGATTCAAATAAGACCATAAGACAAAGCAGCAGAAGCCGGCCATTCGGCCCTTCGAATCTGCTCCGCCATTTTATCATGAGCTGATCCATTCTCCCATTTAGTCCCATTCCCCCACCTTCTCACCATGACCTTTGATGCCCTAGCTACACACATACCTATCAATCTCTGCCTTAAATACACCCAATGACCTGGCCTCCACTGCCGCAAGAAATTCACAGATTCACCACCCTCTGGCTAAAAAAAATTATTTGCATCTCTTTTCTGAATGGGCATCCTTCAATCATTAAGTCATGCTCTCTCGTACTAGACACCCCCACCATGGGAAACAACTTTGCCACATCCACTCTGTCTATGCCTTTCAACATTCAAAATGCTTCTGTGAGCTTCCCCCTCATTCTTCTAAACTCCACGGAGTACAGTCCAAGAGCGGTCAAATGTTCCTCATATCTTAACCCTCTCATTCCAGGAATCATTCTAGTGAATCTTCTCCGAACCCTCTCCAATGTCAGAACATCCTTTCTTAAATAAGGAGCCCAAAACTGCACACAGTATTCCAAGTGAGGTCTTACCAGGGCCTTATAGAGTCTCACCATCACACCCCTGCTCTTATACTCTATTACTCTGGAAATGAATGCCAACATTGCATTCACCTTCTTCACCACCAACTCAACCTGGAGGTTAACCTTAAGGGTATCCTGCACGAGCACTCCCAAGTTCCGTTGCATCTCAGAACTTTGAATTTTCTCTCCATTTAAATAATAGTCTGCCCATTTCTTTCTTCTACCAAAGTGCATGACCATACACTTTTCGACATTGTATTTCATTTGCCACTTCTTTGACCATTCTCCTAATCTATCCAAGTCTCTCTGCAGACTCTCTGTTTCCTCAGCACTACCGTCCCCTCCACCTATCTTTGTATCATCAGCAAACTTAACGACAAGGCCATCTATTCCATCATCCAAATCGTTGATATACAACGTAAAACGATGTGGCCCCAACACGGACCACTGTGGAACACCACTGGTAACTGGCAGACAACCAGAATGGGATCCTTTATTCCCACTCTCTGTTTCCTGCCAATCAGCCAACGTTCTATCCACATATATAACTTTCCTGTAATTCCATAGGCTCTTATCTTGTTTAGCAGCCTCAGGTGTGGCACCTTGTCAGAGGCCTTCTGAAAATTCAAACACACAACATCCACTGCATCTCACTTGTCTAGCCTACTTGTAATCTCCTCAAAAAATTTCAATGGGTTTGTCAGGCAGGATTTTCCTTTAAGGAAACCATGCTGAGTTTGGCCTATCTTGTCATATGCCTCCAGGTACTCGGTAACCTCATCCTTGACAATTGACTCCAGAAACTTCCCAACCATTTCTCAAGCTAACAGGTCTATAATTTACTTTTTGCTTCCTTGCCCCTTTCTTAAATACCAGAGTGGCATTTACAATCTTCCACTCCTCCGTAACCATGTCAGAATCTATTGACTTTTGAAAGATCATTGCTAATGCCTCCGCGATCTCCACAGCTACTTCCTTCAAAACACAAGGGTGCATTCCATCTGGTCCTGGAGATTTATCTACCCTGAGACTATTCAGCTTCCTGAGTACTTTCTCTGTCGTAATTGTGACTGCGCACGCTTCTCTTCCCTGACCCCCTTGAGTGTCCGGTATACTGCTGATATCTTCCTCAGTGAGGACTGATGCAAGTACTCGTTCAGTTCCTCAGCCATCTCCTTATCTCCCATTACAATTTCTCCAGCATCATTTTCTATCGGCCCTATATCCACTCTCACCCATTTTTTACTCTTTATATACTTGAAAAAGCTTTTAGTATCTTCTTTGATATTATTTGCTAGCTTTCATTCATAGTTCATCTTTTCCCTCTTAATGGCCTTCTTAGTTTCCTTTTGTAAGCTTTTAAAAACTTCCCAATCCTCTGTCTTCCCACTAATTTTTGCTTCCTTGAATGCCCTCTCCTTTGCTTTTACTTTGGCTTTGACTTCTCTTGTCAGCCACAGTCGCATCCTTTTTCCATTCGAAAATTTCTTCTTTTTTGGAACATATCAGTCTTGCACCTTCCTTCCTTCAGCCACTGCTGCTCTGCCGTCCTCCCACTAGTGTCCCTTTCCAGTCAAATTTGGCCAGTTCCTCTCTCATGCCAAAGTAATTTCCTTTACTCCACTGAAATACCGACACATCGAATTTCGGCTTCTCTTACTCAAATTTCACAGTGAACTCAATCATGTTACGATCACTGCCTCCTAACGGCTCCTTCACCTCAATCTCTCTAATCACCTCTGGGTCATTACACAATATCCAATCCAGTACCTCTGATCCCCTAGTGGGCTCAACAATAATCTGTTCTGAAAAGCCATCTCGTAGACATTCTACAAATTCTCTGTCTTACGATCCAGTGTCGACCTGATTTTCCCAATCCACTTGCATATTAAAATCCCCCACAATTATCATAACACTGCCCTTCTGGCAAGCCTTTTCTATTTCCTGTTGTAATTTGTAGTCCACCTCACTGCAGCTGTTAGGAGGCCTGTAGATAACTGCCATCAGGGTCCTTTTACCCCTGCTATTTCTTAGCTCAACCCAGAAAGATTCTGCACCTTCCGATACTATGTCACCTCTTTCTAATGAATGAATATCATTTCTTACCAATAAAGCCACGCCATCCCCTCTGCCTACCTGCCTATCCTTCCAATACACCGTGTATCCTTGGATGTTCAGCTCTCAGAGACATGCATCCTTTAGCCACGTCTCAGTGATGGCCACAGAATTATAGCTGCCAATCTGTAGCTGTACGACAAGATCATCCACCTTATTCCTTATGCTGTGTGTATTTAAGTATAACACCTTAAGTCCAGTATTTGATACTTTTTGATTTGATTGCACTGCAACTCATCCCAGTGGCTGCAAATTTGCTCCATCACCTGCCTGTCCTTCCTGACATCTTTACTGCTCACTATCTTAGATTTATTTCTGTTTTCCCCCTCCTCTACTCTATCATTCCGGTTTCCCATACCCTTGCCAAATTAGTTAAACCCTCCCTAACAGCTCTATTAAACATTTCCCCTATGGCTCAGGTGCAACCCGTCCTTTTTGAACAGGTAATACTTCCACCAGAAGAGATCCCAATTATCCAAGAATCTGAAGCCCTGCCCCCTGCACCCTGCACCAGTCTCTCAGCCACGCATTCATCAGCCTGATCCTACTACTCTTGCCCTCGCTAGCACGTGGCACAGGTAGCAATCCTGAGATTATTACCCTGGAGGTCCTGCTTCTCAGGTTCATTCCTAACTCCTGGAAATCTCTCTTCAGGACCTCCTCCCTTTTCCTCTCTATGTCATTGGTACCAACAGCTGGCTGCTCGCCCTCTCCCTTCAGAATATTCTGGACCCGATCCGAGACATCCCGTACCCTGGCACATGGGAGGCAACACACCATGCGGGTATCTCTACCAGGCTCACAGAATCTCCTGTCTGTTCCCCTGACTATGGAATCCTCTATGACTACCGCATTCCTCTTCTCCCTCCTTCCCTCCTGCACAACAGCGCCAGGCTCAGTGCCAGAGACCCGGTCACCGTGGCCGTCCCCTGTCAGGTCATCCCCCTCAACAGCATCCGAAACGATATACTTGTTGCTGAGGGGGACAGCCACAGGGGAGCTCTCCACTATCCGGGCATTTCCCTTCCCTCTTCTGACAGTCACACAGTTTTCTGACCCCTGTAGCCTAGGGATGACTACCTCCCTGTAGCTCCTGTCTATCACCTCTTCATTTTCTCTAATAAGCAGTAGGTCATCAAGCTGCAGCTCCAGATCCCTAACACGGTCTCCGAGGAGTTGAATCTCGGTGTACCTGACGCAGATGTGGCTATCAGGGAGGCTGGAGATCTCCCAGGATTACCACATCTGACACCCTGAACAAAGCACTAACCCTGCAGACTTGCTACCTAATTCTACAGGAATGAAACAAAGAAAGATAGGTCTACTCACCCACTTACTTCGCAGAGCATACGAACATTTTAAAACGTTAGCTAATGTGCCCTGCTGTTACCACGTCCGTCCGGGCCGATTTGCCAAGGGAGAAAAAAGAGTCTGTGCCTCGCTCTTGCCTCTTCCCGTTACCGCCTACGCCCGTTGAGCCAAAGCCCTACACTCTGCTGCCACCCACTCCGCTGCCCGCTGTATAGGGTGGTCATCTTTTTAAACTCTCCGCGCTGTCCTGCGCAGTCTCGTCGTTCTTGTGCGCAAAGTTTTTTTTAAAAAACTGCTTTCCTTCAGAATTTAGCTCCCACGCCGCCCTTCTTGTCGCAATCTAAAAAAACACTTTCAGTCGTGTATTCATCAGCCTATTCCACACTGTCCACATGAAATTCAGCAAGGCCTTTGATGTCGATGATAGACCACACTTGGAGCATTGTCTGCATTTCCGGATCCCGAATATGGGGAGGATGTCATTACACTGGACAGGAGGCTTCAGGAGGATGTTACCAGGACTGGGGACTTGGGTTAAAAGCAGAGAGTGGATAAGCTTGGGCTATTCAGCTGTAGTGTAGGATGTTCAGGTATGACCCCTTATTGAGGGAAATAATTGATAAGGAGCTTAAATAAAGTTTCTTTTTCCAAGAAATGGGAGTACAGAACCAGAGGCCTCAGATTGAAAGTGAGACAGGAAATTTTTCTGAGTGGTCTATCGGGTAACATTCTCAGAGAGACGGAGGTTGGTAAGTGGAATTTGCCCTCAGACGCTGTAGAAACAGGTAAAAATAAAATATTTTAAAATAAATTTGGGCAGGTACACAGATGGGAAATGGTTAGAGGGATGGGGGGGCAAACACACACAAATGGGCCATGCTCAAGAAGACATCTTAGTCTTGCAAATTGATGAAGTGGGCCGTGAGTTCAACATCCGTCAAACCCTCCCAGATCATCCTCCTGAGGAATCTCACCCCGGAGTCTGTCTGTGAAGTGTTGATGTGACGTCACGTCAGAGGGAGCTCAGTGACACAGAACAGACAGACTGGGTAAGGACGGCAGATTTCAATCCTAAATGGGAATTTGTGCCTATTTCTGTGGCCGTGTGTCACAGTCTGATAGTATATCCGTGTGTGTGTGTGTGTGTGTGTGTGTGTGTGTGTGTGTGTGTGTGTGTGTGTGTTTGTGTTGATTGTGGTAAATGTCCGTGTGTTGTGTATACACATTGAAGGAGAGTGTGCACATTGAAGAATTTGTATGTTGCAGTGAGTCATCACATGTCTGGTGTGTGTTGACAATATGTCACACTTGATTGAGTTGTTTAAATAAATTGAGTGTGTGTGTGTGTGTGTGTGTGTGTGTGTGTGTGTGTGTGTGTGTGTGTGTGTGTGTGTGTGTGTGTGTGTGTGTGTGTGTGTGTGTGTGTGTGTATGTGTGTGTGTGGATTGTGGTAAATATCCGTGTGGTGGCATACATATTGAAGGAGAGTGTGCACATTGAAGAATTTGTATGTTACAGTGTATCATCACATGTCTGGTGTGTTGAGTTGTTTAAATGAATAAATGACTGTCTCTGAAGAGATTGGTTTCCAGGTTACTGAGGGAAATAACAACGTGCATTGCTGAGGCTCTGACTACAATTTGCCAATCCTTCCTGTGTATGTGTGTGAGGGAGCTTTGCCAGGCCGGTTATGCTGTCTGTGCTTCTCCCGAGATGAAATCTTGACCCATGTTAATGCTTGTTGGTGTGTCCGAGCTCATTCTCACAATGCTTCAATGTAGTGGTCTGATAACCATAAGACATAGGAGCAGAATTAGGCCATTTGCCCATCGAGTCTGCTCCGCCATTCAATCATGGCTGATCCTTTTTTTCCCTCTTCAGCCCCACTACCTGGCCTTCCCATAACCATTGATGCTGTGTCCAATCTAGAACCTATCGAGCTCTGCCTTAAATACACCCAACAAGTTCCACAAATTCACCAGCTGTTGGCACAAATTTCTCTGCATCTGTTTTAAATAGACACCCCTCTGTCTTGAGGCTGTGCCCTCTTTTCCTAAACTCCACCACCAGGGGAAACATCCTTTCGACATCTACTCTGTCTAGGAATTTCAACATTCGAAAGGTTTCAATGAGATTCCCCCTCATCTTTCTAAATTCCAGCGAGTACAGACACAGAGCTATCAAACGTTCCACGTATGATAACCTTCTCATTCCTGGAATCATCCTTATGAAATGAACCTTCTGCAATGCCAGAACATCTTTTCTTAGATGAGGAGCCCAAAACTGTTCACAATACTCAAGGTGAGGCTTCACCAGTGCCTTATAAGCCTCAGCATCACAACCCTGCTCTTGGATTGAATGCTAACATTGGATTCTAAACCACAGATTAAAGTCCAGGAGCAACAGGCTCCGGGACAGCTTCTTCAACCAGGCCAGCAGACTGATTAACTCATGTGGACACAACTGAATTTCTATGTTATATTAACCAGCCTGTTGTACATATTATTTATCATAAATTACTATCAATTGCACATTGCACATTTAGATGGAGATGTGACATAAAGAATTTTAATCCTCAGGTATATGAAGGATGTAAGTAATAAAGTCAATTCAATTCAAATCTATTTCTTGTTTATTTTTTTCATCCCAATCATTCTTTCAGTTCCTCTCTGTAGATATTTAAAAGCTTCCCAATCCTCTGTCTTCCTGCTAATTTTTGTTTTGTTGTATGCCCTCTCTTTTGCCTTTACAATAACTTGTCTTCCCTTGTCAGCAACTGTTTTACTATTTTGCCATTTGAGTATTTATTTATTTTTGGAATACATCTATCCTTCACCTTCCTCATTTTCCCAGAAACTGACACCATTTCTGCTCTGCTCTCATCCCTGTCAGCATCTCCTTCCAATTTGCTTTGGCCAACTCCTCTCTCAGACCACTGTAATTTCTTTTACTCCTCTGAAATACTACAATATCAGGCTTTACTTTCTCCTTCTCAGATTTCAAGTTGAACTCAGTCATATTGTGAGCACTGCTTCCTAAGGTTTCTTTTAACTACTCACCTCTGGTTCAATACATAACACCCAATCCAGTAGAGCTGTTCCCCGAGTAGGCTCAACGACAAACTGCTCTAGAAAGCCATCACATTGCATTCAACAAACTCACTCTCTTGAGATCCTTTTCCAACCTGATTTTCCCAATTGACCTGCATGTTGAAATCTCCCATGATTATCATAACATTATCCTTTTCATCAACCTTTTCTATTTCCAGTTGTAATCTGTGTTCCCCAACCCACTGACTGTTGGGAGGCCTGTATATGACTGGTGTCAGTGTCATTTTTACTTTTGCAGTTCCTTACCTCAACCCACAAGATTCAACATCTTCCAATCCTATGTCACATCTAGCTGCTGATTTACCAGCAGAGCCACACCACCCCATCAGCCTTCCTTCCTTCGTCCGATACATTGTGTAATCTTGAACATTCAGCTCCCAACTACAACCATCCTTCAGCCTCATTTCCGTGATGGCCACAACATCATACCTGACAATCTGTAATCGAGCAACAAGATCATCCACCTTATTTCTCATACTCCATGCATTGAGATATAACACTTTGTGTACTGTATCTGCTACCCTTTTTAATTCTGCATCCCTAATGCACTGATACTCACCCTGCTGGCTGCAATTTTCTCCTCTCACCTGTCCGCCCTATCTGACAGTTTGACTGCACGCAATCTTTGCATTTTTACCATCAGTCCTATCCCTTCACTCCAGTTCCAACCCCCACCCCCACCACCAAATTAGTTTAAATCCTACCCAACAGCTTTATGAAACCTCTCTCACCGAGAATATTGTTCTCCCTCGTGTCGAGGTGCGACCCATCCCTTTTGAGCAGGTCATTCCTCCACCAGAAGACATCCCAATGATCCAAGAACCTGAGGCTCCGCCCCCTGCACCGTCTTCTCAGCCATGGTTTATCTGCCAAATTACCCTGTTTCTACCCTCACCAGCACGTGGCACAGGCAGCAATCCAGAAATTACAACCCAGGGGGTGCTGCTTCTGAGCTTTTTACCAAGCTAGCCAGATTATTTTCAGGACCTCTTTGTTTTTACTTTCTATGTAATTGGTCCCAAAATGCAACAAGTTATCTGGCTGTTTTCGCTCCCTCTCTAAATGCTGCAGACACGATCGGAGACATCCCTGACCTCGGCACCTAGGAGGCAACATACCATTCGGGTGCCCCATTCACGTCCATACATTCTCCTGTCTGTCTCCTGACAATTGAGTCCCCTATCACTACTGCTCCCCTCTTCTCCCTCTAACAACAGTGAGAGATGCTGATCCGGAAGGGGGAAGACCTTTGTCAGTCAGAGTCTGCACTCACAGGGCACATGAAGGACTTGTGTATTTTCCTGACAATCCCCGTCACCACACTGATACCCGCTTTTATTCCTTACAATATCATCAAGTCAGTATTAAATTCCCAGCTTCTGTGGTAGATTCAAATTCATGTCTTGGCGTGTTGGTGCAGTGTGCCTGGGATCAGGACACAGTGGTTCATCTGCCAGTCCCGTGTATTGGTTGTATTGTGGCCCTGTGCTGGTGTGTTCAGGGATCTGACATCTCCAGCTGACCATGTGACAGTGATGCCTCCCAGTTAGTGGGGCTGATGTGGAATAAACTTCAGTTCCCCTTCAGTCCATTATCACAGCCAATCCTTGCTTCAGCTTATAAATTAATTGTGTCTCATAAACAAGGAAAAATGAATCTTTGTAAGTTTTACCTCGGTTAATGGCATCAAGTGTTTCTCTCAGCACTGTGTTCAACAAATACAGGTAATCGAATTTTTCAACCGGTAGGGCCTCATCTGTCACTGACAATTCCTGGACATCATCACTGATTCTGTAAATATTAAACTGCTGGTGATAAACTGGAATTTTGAACTATTTTACAAATCCATACAGGTTTTCAGTAAAGAGCATGTCGTACCTCCTGTTTCGATGAGCTTCCTCCTGAAATAAATAAAAACACAAATCTGATTAGACTTGGACTTTCCACGTCCTGAATTTCATCCAAATCATTACAAGGTGTTGCAAATTCCCACTCCCACAGTCACTCACACACACCAGCAATACAGAACCACGGGGTAAATTACAGGGAAAGTTGCTGAAAGTTAGACCATTACTGAGAGGATGGAACTGACAGGAGAGACAGGACAGGCTGTGCATTACCATCTGGATAAGACATCAGAATGATAAAATGGAACAATTTAAGATTAGTGATGGATTTGATTGTGCGAAGGTGGAAAAAGTACTTCATTATGGCGAACACGAGAGGACACAGGTGCTTGGAAGTAGTACGGAGGAGATGTCAGGTAAGTGTTTTGGAATGGGTGGAATGGGCTGCCGGCAACGAAGGTGGAGGCGGATGCGATAGGGTCTTTCACAAGACTCCTACACAGGTACATGGAGCTTAGAAAAATAGAGAGCTATGGGTAACTCGAGGTAATTTCTAAAGTCAGTAGATGTTCGGCACAGCATTGTGGGCCAAAGAGACTGTATTGTGTTGTAGGTTTTTTTTGTTTCTATGTTTCTATTTATGGGGAGACCTTCAGCCAAAGATAAAATGCCAGGTGGTTCTTAATAAATCCCACAAGAAATTTAGTGAAGAGGATGTGCCACAGGAGTGGTTGAAATGGAACATCAGAGATTGAATGTAATGGGGAGGCTGGATAAACACGTGAGGGGCCAGGGAAATTGATAGAAGATGGACCTAATGGCCTGCTCATGACAGAAAATGGTACACAATCCCATGTAAAACTTATCCAAAAAAGTAGAGACAGTGAAAGTTTCCGTAATCTGACGACTGAAGGGCCTGTATTGTGCTGTAAGTTTTCAATGTTTATATTTCTACGTTTCTAATGTGAAACATAAACGAAAAATTAAAGAAACATGGAAAGTTTCCCTAATCTGACGGAAACCGGATATGGAGGATAAGTCCGATGTGTGGGTCAAATTCTTTGCTCTCACTGATTGACAAAGAGATCCTCACACCCACCGCACCAGACACACTCACAGCCTGTGATTGGAACTGGGTGTTAATGAGAGTGTTAGAGGATATTAATGTGGTAATTAAGGACACAATCAGCAGCTCTGTGTTATGATCAGAGTAAATCATGTCAGAGAAGATTGCATTCTGTCCTGGGATGTACAGAAGATGTGGAAGTCCAGTTTTGGGACAACAACCCTGAATAGTTGCATCAATTGTCTGGTGAGAAACAGTTTACTGCTATTTGTAAATGCTGTGTGTAAGAGCAACACGTTTGTTTTCTGTCTGCATTGTATTCTGAGTTACGTGTTTAATACGAAAACCAGTCAGGTGAGTGGGGACATGGTAAAAGCGAAGGGATAAGTTATGTATGCGTACTTTGTTGTGGGCTGTTTTGAGCCTGGGACTGGCAGATGTCATATCTTTTGTTGACAGATTAATTGCAATTTAATTTATGATTAATTATGCAGAAAATTCATCGCTTACATATTGTATGTTGCTGATAAAGGATCAAATATCTGTCTCCGACATTTTAGAATGTCATTCGCGGAGTGATTGGAGGTGCATCATGCAAGGAGAACACTCTGTGTGAGGACACCAGCAGCGGTAATTGATTTGGTAGAATTGGCCGCTGTGCTGTGATTATTTCAAATATACCACTGTTCATTTAGTTCAATTTGACAGAAATAAATTGAAATGTAATCCCTCACCTTGAGAAATATCACACCATCTTTCTGATCCATCTGTTCCTTTAACTTTGAGATTTCCTCCTGAAAAATCCTTATATTCTCTTGAATCTTAAGAAGATTTTTCTCCATTGGATTTAGAATCCTCGCCTCTTCCTTCCTGAGATCCCTGAGTAAGCTTTGCTCTTTCTCAGTGATAATCTGGCGCAGTTCAGCAAACTGGGATGTGATGTGGGACTGAAGGTTGTGTGACTGTTTCTGTCGAATGAAAGGTGAAGATTAGTTTACTGCATTGCTGTGTTGTATTTCCTTTTGACATTAAGGTCCATTGGGGTCCATACTACTTCTGAGACATTCCCATCAACCCCATTCCCTCAAGTTTTCCTGAAACCTATTCTCCCTCATTGGCCCATTAACTCCCACCTGATTCACACACACTCTCCCCCACCATTTAACCAGCATGTTCTTGGGATGTGTCTACAACCGTCATGGCCACAGGGAGAGCATGCAAAATCCCCACAGACAGCAGCAGAGGTCAGGATCGGACCCAGGTCACTGGAGCTGCGATACTCTGCTATTCTGCATTAAATGGAGCAAAACTCAACAGTAATATCAGAAATTCCGCACAGGAAGCCTCACCAGAACTCCGGAAATCTTCTCTTTCTGTTGCTGCTCCTTTTCCTGGAAGTCTGATTTCTTTTTTGTGAGAGAGTCTAAGGAAGATTTTAGCTGATCCTGGAAGTCAGAGAGTGAAGGAAATAGAAACAAAGATGCATGAAAAGAAACAGGTGATCAAACCCAATTATCAAAACAAAATGCCGGAGGAACTCAGTGAGTCAGGCAGCATCTATTCAGGGGAAATAAACAGTCGGTGTTTCGGGATGAGGACTGGGAAGGAATGGGACAGAAGCCACAATAAAAAGGTTGGGGATGAGAACCAGCTGACAGGTGACGGGTGAGACAACGTGAGGGGGAACGGGGGGGAGGGTGATGAAGTGAGAAGCTGAGAGGGGACAGGTGGAAGAGGTCAGGGCTGGAGAAGAAGGAAGATAATACGAAAGGACAATCGACCATGGAAGAACCGGGGGGGGGGGGGTGGATTTGGGGCTGTTTGGATCCTTGAATGTTGGTGAGGCAGGGGTTGGTAGGAGTCAGGTGTAGCACTTGTCCCGTTTGCAGGTATCGGTGTCAGGAGGGAGATCAGTGGGGAGGAGCGAGTGGATAAAAGGGAGTTATGTAGAGAGCGATCCCTATAGAGCGCGGAGAGTTGTAGTGGTGGAGGGTGGGAGTGGGCCTGTGCTTCGTGGTAGAATCCGATTGGAGATGGCGAACGGTGGGGGGATGATATGTTGTTTATGGAGGCTCGTGTCGTGTACAATAGACCAAGGGGTGAGAATCAAATTCGAGTTAGTTTTACCTTGTAGATTTTAACAGCTTCTTTAATCGGCATGAAGCGGTGCTCTCTGTGTTCCTGCCCGTCTCCACAGACCAGACAGATCAGTGTCTTCTCCGTTTCACAAAACAGCTTCAGTTCTTCCTCATGTTCCTCGCAGTAAAATTTACTTTCCTTCCCTTTGGGATTCCGGTTTAGATTTCGAGCTTTTTCAGCCAGATTTGCTAAGGCCCGATTCACCCTGAGGGTGCGGTCAGCAAACTCCTCTCTACATTCCGGGCAGGAGTTTCTCTCCTCCCTTTCCCAACACCGTGTGATACAAGAGCGACAGAAGTTGTGCCCGCACTCCAGTATAACCGGATCGGTGAAGAAATCCAGGCAGACGGGACAAATTACCTCCTCGGTCCAACTCTCGGCCTTTCGTTTCGAAGCCATGTTAACTCCCGGCACTTCCTGATTCAGAATGTTTTCACTTTCGGGGAGCTGCTGATCGCCTGCAGTACCGCGATTGTCCACTACGCGCGCTGCAGACTCGGGGAATGAATATTATGTCACTGCGTATGTTCAGTGGTAAAGAATTGTGGCCATTTCCATATCAGCGTGGGATCAGAAACACATTCAGTAGTTCCTAACAAAAATGAAAACTCGGCCATGGACTGCCTAAGCCCGGCTACGAACGGAGGGGTGTTGGGCATGGTTCTAGCAACCCCATCTCGTAAAAGCCCAGTGCGACAGAAACGTCAACTAAATCTCTAAAGGCCTCATCTCTGGGATCGGAAGGACGTTCCGCTGGAAGACGATTGAATCGTGTGGATAGAGGGGAGCCACAGGCCCGATCAAATCACGGCCCTGGGCAGAGGAATCTGGCGAGCTTGTGTCCCGGTGGCGTGATGGGCTAAAGAAGAAGCAGAACAGAAATGAAAACGGACAGAAAAGCCTGGTTCAGTCTGAGGCAGGACTGAATGGGGCAAATTCTGAAAAGAGAGGCACAAGAGACTGCAGATGCTGGAATCTCGAGTAGGAAACATGATGCCAGAGAAACTGAGCAGTGAACTACTGGGGTACCGCAAGGCTCAGTGCTGGGACCCCAGTTGTTTACAATATATATTCAGGATTTAGACGAGGGAATTAAATGCAGCATCTCCTAGTTTGCAGATGACACGAAGCTGGGCGGCGGTGTTAGTTGTGAGGAGGATGCTAAGAGGATGCAGGGTGACTTAGATAGGTTAGGTGAGTGGGCAAATTCATGGCAGATGCAATATAATGTGGATAAATGTGAGATATCCACTTTGGTTGCAAGAACAGGAAAACAGATTATTATCTGAATGGTGGCCAATTAGGAAAAGGGGAGGTACAACGAGACCTGGGTGTCATTGTACACCAGTCATTGAAGGTGGGCATGCAGGTACAGCAGGCGGTGAAAAAGGCAAATGGAATGTTGACATTCATAGCAAAAAGATTTGAGTATAGGAGCAGGGAGGTTCTACTGCAGTTGTACAAGGCCTTGGTGTGACCGCACCTAGAGTATTGTGTGCAGTTTTGGTCCCCTAATCTGAGGAAAGACATTCTTGCCATAGAGGGAGTACAAAGAAGGTTTCCCCAGATTGATTCCTGGGATGGCAGGACTTTCATATGAAGAAAGACTGGATCGACTAGGCCTATACTCACTAGAATTTAGAAGATTGAGGGGGGATCTTATTGAAACTTATAAAATTCTAAAGGGATTGGACAGGCTAGATGCAGGAAGATTGTTTCCGATGTTGGGGAAGTCCAGAACGAGGGGCCACAGTTTAAAGAAAAAGAGGAAGCCTTTTAGGACCGAGATGAGGAAAACGTTCTTCACACAGAGAGTGGTGAATCTGTGGAATTCTCTGCCACAGGAAACAGTTGAGGCTGGTCCATTGGCTAAATTTAAGAGGAAGTTAGATGTGGCCCTTGTCGCTAAAGGGATCAGGGGGTATGAAGAGAAAGCAGGTACAGGGTTCTGAGTTGGATGATCAGTCATGATCATACTGAATGGCGGTGCAGGCTCGAAGGGCCGAATGGTCTACTCCTGCACCTAGTTTCTATGTTTCTATGTCAGTCAGAATCTGTGGAGAGGAATGTACAATCGACTTTCAAGGTCGAGATCATTCATTCCGAAATGTCGATTCTCCATTTCCTTCCACAGATGCTGCCTGACCCGCTCAGTTCCTCTAGCCGCTCGATTATGTTTTCCTCCGGGTTTAAGAGAGACAGACTGGGCTGTAAAGCCGGAGTTAAGTAAATATTTAAAGCAGCTATTAAATCAGTTCATGCAGTCAGGCTCCCGATGGTTAATCCCCTATCGTGCCCCAATTTCAGCTCCAGATATTAGCTGAAAACCCCGTCTCCGTGTCCAGACTCCATATCAGAGCTCCGTGTCAAGATTCCTCCTGCTCGCTGTTCAAAGTTCACGTCTGCGCAAGCATCCCAACTCAATCTCCGTGCCTGAGTCCTGCACTTGGGTTCTCCTCAGTCGCTTTGAGTAACAGAACGAACTGGCCATTTCCGTGCTAGCTGTTCCCTTCGGCCAAAAGGGAGGGCTCACCAGTAGAAAGGAGAGTCAGACCAACATTCCCTTCCAAACCCCAAACCCGGATGCAGATCCAAGCTACTGTAAACTACCACCAACAGCCCCTGTCTCTGTCTGCCTTGGTGGACTCCGGTGCCGAGGGAGATCTGTTGGATGAAGTCACAGCTTCCCGGGCCGGAATTCCTCGGGAGCCGTTGAGTACCCCTCTGGAAGCCCGGGCACTCGACGGAAAACATCTGGCCCGAGTCACTCACTGAACAGCACCACTGTCTTTGGTTCTCTCTGGGAACCATCGGGAACAATTTCACCTAATTTCCTCTCCTCAAGCTCCTATAGTTCTTGGGTACCCCTGGATAAGCCGCCATAACTCCCACATTGATTGGTCCACTGGGAAGATAGCCGGCTGGAGTCCGTTTTGTCACTCCGCTTGTCTACAGTCGGCCCTTTCCCCTGTAAAAGCCACCGCGACCTCGTCTGCCACTGAACCCCCCGACACGTCCGAGGCTCCAGCGGAGTACAACGACCTGGGACAAGTGTATAGTAAGCACCGGGCCCTTTCCCTGCCTCCACTCCGACCATACGATTGTGCTATTGACCTCCTCCCTGGAGCTCCTCTCCCCACCAGTCGGCTCTATAACATGTCCTGACCAGAGAGTTATGGAGGATTACATTAGCGAATCTCCCGCGGCGGGCATTGTCCGACCCTTATCCTCCCCGGCGGGCGCAGGGATCTTCTTTGTGTGGAACAGGGTTGGTTCACTACGTCGGCCGTCGACTAGCGAGGCCCAAATCATAAACCATAAAGAACGAGTATCCACTGCCCCTCATAAACTCCACTTTCCAACCACTTGACGGAGCCACCATCTTCTCCAGGTGTGACTCACGAAGCGCCTGCCATCTGGCCAGAATAAGGGAGGGAGACGAGTGGAAAACGGAATTTAATATCCCTCCAGCCACTTCGAATACCTGGTCATGCCATTTGGCCTCACCAATGCCCCCGCTGATCTTCCAAGCCGTGATTAACGATGTCCTAAGAGTCTTGATTAACCGTTTTGTGTTTGTTTATCTGGATGACATCCTAATCTTCTCCAGCAGTTTCCAGTTCATGTCCGTCAGTTGCTACAAAGGCTTTGGGAGAACAAATGATTGGTTAAAGCTGAGAAGTGTGAGTTCATCCCCTGAGGGAACATCACCGAGAGCGGGCGAGTGGGAACGGATCCCGAGAAGATCCGGGCGGTGGCGGAGCGGCCATGACCCACGACACGCAGGCAACTCCAGCCATTTCTGGGCTTCGCGAACTTCTGTCGCCGGTTCATCAGGGAGTATGGTCGGGGGGCGGCGCCCCTTACCCACCTAGGACCCCTTTTCATTGGGACCCCGAAGCTGACTCAGCTTTCTCGGAGCTGAAGAGACGTGTCACCTCCGCTCCCATCCTAGTCCAACCAGACCCCTCTTGTCGATTAATTGTGGATGTCGACGCCTCCGACTCTGGGGTGGGAGCGCTCCTCTCCCGAAGTTCAGGTCCTGATCAGAAACTTCATCCCAGTGCCTTCTTTTCTCGCCAGCGGTCTCCCGCCGAATGAACTTACGACGTAGGGAACCGGGAGTTACTGGCGGTCAAACTCGCTTTGGAGGAGTGGAGGCACTGACTGGAGGGAGCGGAACATCGGTTCATCATCTGGAGCGATCGCAAGAACCACGCATACATCCAAACCGCATAACGCCCGAATTCCCGCCAAGCCCGCGGGGCATTATGTTTTGGCCGGTGCAGGTTCACCTTCACCTATCGTCCGGGGTCCAAGAACGGGAAGCCGGATGCTCTCTCCCGTCAATACATTTCCGAGGAGGGCCTTCCCAACTCTACCATTCCTCCACCATCCTGTGTAGTGACTGCCCTCGCCTGAGAGATCGAGGCCATAGTTAAAGTGGCCCAACGGACTCAGCCTGACCCTGGCAACGGACCCTCCAATCTCCTCTTTGAGCCCGATTCCGTTCGATCGCAGGTTCTCCAGTGGGGGCACACGTCTCGTTTCGCCTGCCATCCCGGGATCGATCGGACTCTGTCCCTCCTGAAGAGACATTTCTGCTGGCCCTCCTTGGACACTCCCGTTCCTTTGTCTCTGTCTGTTCAGCTTGCACCCGTGGAAAAGCCTCCCACCGACCACCTGCTGGATTGCTTCGTCCCCTACCTGTCCCGAGCCGCCGCTGGTCTCACATCACGCTGGATTTTGTTACGGGACTACCTCCTTCAGATGGGAACACTGCCGTACTCACCGTGGTGGACGGCTTCTCCAGAGCGATGCACTTCATAGCCCTTCCCAAACTCCCTACAGCTCGGAGAACAGCCGACCTTCTCGTCCATCACGTCTTCCGCCTGCACCCCTCTGACATTATTTCTGACCGGGGTCCCCAATTCGTCTCACAAGTTTGGAGATCATTTAGTCAAGCCCTGGGAGCCTCACTAAACCTGTCATTCGGACCCAAAGGCACTGAACTACCAGGAACAGGACTAGGCGTAAGAAGGAAGCAAGGACAGTGGGAAAGAAAGGACGCTGGACATGACACAGGCTCCGGACGAGACAAGGATTCCGGGCCTGAGCTGGGACTTGACGATGATAGCGGAAGCAGCACATGGAACTGGGAACTGGGAGCCTGGGCTTGGACTCCCAGCCAGAGACTGGACAAGGACCCAGAACCTGGGTCTTGCCTCGGGCTCGGACTCCAGAACCAGGCTCGGACAAGACGTGGCCACAGGACAAGGAGAGTCACTGGACTGGACGTGAGACTCCTGGACAGGACAAGGGAACCCCAGCACCGGGCTGGGCAAGGTACTCCTGGGCTGAGCGAGGCACATGACAAGACGAGAACACAACGCCGTGGCTTGAACAGGCGAAGGACCTTGGACCTGACTGGGACTGTACGAGATCCCAAAGCCTTGACTTGGTCGAGGAAGAGACAGGGACGCAAAACACAGAGCCGAGGGAGAGACAGGGACAAGGAAAACCAAGGCCCCTCCTTGGATACAGGACGTAGGCCCGTGAGTCATTACACAGAACACAGAGCCGGGACGGGACCCCTCCTTGGATACAGGACGTAGGCCCGTGAGTCATTACACAGAACACAGAGCCGGGACGGGACCCCTCCTTGGATACAGGACGTAGGCCCGTGAGTCATTACACAGAACACAGAGCCGGGACGGGACCCCTCCTTGGATACAGGACGGGACTCATTACACAGAACACAGAGCCGGGACGGGACCCCTCCTTGGATACAGGACGTGGACCCGTGAGTCATTACACAGAACACAGAGCCGGGACGGGACCCCTCCTTGGATACAGGACGTAGGCCCGTGAGTCATTACACAGAACACAGAGCCGGGACAGGACCCCTCCTTGGATACAGGACGTGGACCCGTGAGTCATTACACAGAACACAGAGCCGGGACGGGACCCCTCCTTGGATACAGGACGTAGGCCCGTGAGTCATTAAACAGAACACAGAGCCGGGACGGGACCCCTCCTTGGATACAGGACGTGGACCCGTGAGTCATTACACAGAACACAGAGCCGGGACGGGACCCCTCCTTGGATACAGGACGTAGGCCCGTGAGTCATTACACAGAACACAGAGCCGGGACGGGACCCCTCCTTGGATACAGGACGTAGGCCCGTGAGTCATTACACAGAACACAGAGCCGGGACGGGACCCCTCCTTGGATACAGGACGTAGGCCCGTGAGTCATTACACAGAACACAGAGCCGGGACGGGACCCCTCCTTGGATACAGGACGTAGGCCCGTGAGTCATTACACAGAACACAGAGCCGGGACGGGACCCCTCCTTGGATACAGGACGTAGGCCCGTGAGTCATTACACAGAACACAGAGCCGGGACGGGACCCCTCCTTGGATACAGGACGTAGGCCCGTGAGTCATTACACAGAACACAGAGCCGGGACGGGACCCCTCCTTGGATACAGGACGTAGGCCCGTGAGTCATTACACAGAACACAGAGCCGGGACGGGACCCCTCCTTGGATACAGGACGTAGGCCCGTGAGTCATTACACAGAACACAGAGCCGGGACGGGACCCCTCCTTGGATACAGACGTAGGCCCGTGAGTCATTACACAGAACACAGAGCCGGGACGGGACCCCTCCTTGGATACAGGACGTAGGCCCGTGAGTCATTACACAGAACACAGAGCCGGGAACCCTCCTTGGATTCTAGACGGGACTCATTACACAGAACGCTGAACACGACAAGACAGTTCTCAAAGCTAGGTAGCGGCAAACGGCCGGACCTACCTAGCGGAGTTGTGGACACAAAGAGTAGTTCCTAACAGGGCGAGGCTCCCGACACAGACAAGACGAGACACAGTCCCAGGCAGAGGCGAGGCGAGGCAAGGCTCCAGACACAGGCGTGGCGAGGCAAGGCCCCAGGCAAGGCGAAGCGAGGCGATGCAAGGCTCCAGGCAGAGGCAGAGCAAGGCGAGGCGAGGCTCCAGGCAGAAGCAACACAAGGCGAGGCGAGGCAAGGCAAGACTCCAGGCAGAGTCAAAGCGAGGTGAGGCAAGTCTGCAAGCAAACGCAAGGCAAGACTCCAGGCAGAGGCAAATTTATATTTAGTGACAAGCTGAACTAACTCTCTGTCTCTCCTCGAACTCAGGGGATCGACCAGAAAGTTGCTCTTGCATTTAATGTTACCTTGTCCAGAGTTCTCCCAGTACCGGGACAGGCAGCTCTCCTGGACGGTGTAACTGGGAAGCTTTTAGTGGGACCTTGTCCAGAGTTCTCCCAGTACCGGGGACAGGCAGCTCTCCTGGACGGTGTAACTGGAAGGCTTTTAGTGGGACCTTGTCCAGAGTTGTCCCAGTACCGGGGACAGGCAGCTCTCCTGGACGGTGTAACTGGAAGGCTTTTAGTGGGACCTTGTCCAGAGTTGTCCCAGTACCGGGAACAGGCAGCTCTCCTGGACGGTGTAACTGGGAGGCTTTTAGTGGGACCTTGTCCAGATTTGTCCCAGTACAGGGAACAGGCAACTCTCCTGGACGGTGTAACTGGGAGGCTTCTAGTGGGACCTTGTCCAGATTTGTCCCAGTACCGGGGACAGGCAGCTCTCCTGAACGGTGTAACTGGGAAGCTTCTAGTGGGACCTTGTCCAGATTTGTCCCAGTACCGGGAACAGGCAGCTCTCCTGGACGGTGTAACTGGGAGGCTTTTAGTGGGACCTTGTCCAGATTTGTCCCAGTACAGGGAACAGGCAACTCTCCTGGACGGTGTAACTGGGAGGCTTTTAGTGGGACCTTGTCCAGAGTTGTCCCAGTACAGGGAACAGGCAGCTCTCCTGGACGGTGTAACTGGGAGGCTTTTAGTGGGACCTTGTCCAGAGTTGTCCGAGTACCGGGGACAGGCAGCTCTCCTGAACGGTGTAACTGGGAAGCTTCTAGTGGGACCTTGTCCAGATTTGTCCCAGTACCGGGAACAGGCAGCTCTCCTGAACGGTGTAACTGGGAGGCTTTTAGTGGGACCTTGTCCAGATTTGTCCCAGTACAGGGAACAGGCAGCTCTCCTGGACGGTGTAACTGGGAGGCTTCTAGTGGGACCTTGTCCAGATTTGTCCCAGTACCGGGAACAGGCAGCTCTCCTGGACGGTGTAACTGGGAGGCTTTTAGTGGGACCTTGACCAGATTTGTCCCAGTACAGGTGACAGGCAGCTCTCCTGGGTGGTGTAACTGGGAGGCTTTTAGTGGGACCTTGTCAGGAGTTGTCCCACAGCTGGGGACAGGCAGCTCTCCGTAAAGAGGTGACTGGGATGGGTTTACATTGTGAAGTTCACTTGTTCTGAGTTATTATTCAGAGTGAACCCTTGGTCCAGTGTTTCACGTCACCCGGAGGAAGCTGTCACAGATCACCTGAACCGGTGCCCATGGATCTGCTGCCGCCTGTTAACGGATTGAACTATGCTGTAGAATTAATCCATTAACGGAGCCACGCGGTCTCTGGTTACTAAGTTGTTCCTGCTTTCCTTCTGAGACCCGTCGTAATTTGGGGTGCTGTATTGACCCGAAGATAGGTCTCGCCCCGAAACGATAGTTTTTCTATTCCATCAATGCTGCCTGTCCTGCTGGGTCCCGCCAGCATTTTGTGTGTGCATGCAGATCGCTTTTTATCGCCGACGATTGTCCACACATCGTCGTCCCTTCATACGGAAGAATGCAGGTCAAGGACAGAGTGACCCGTGTCTGATGTTAGATTAGCAGCCGTTCACTGGCTCTCTCTCTCTCTCTCTCTCTCTCTCTCTCTCTCTCTCTCTCTCTCTCTCTCTCTCTCTCTCTCTCTCTCTCTCTCTCTCTCTCTCTCTCTCTCTCTCTCTCTCTCTCTCTCTCTCTCTCTCTCTCTCTCCCCCCCCCTCTCTCTCTCTCTCTCTCTCTCTCTCTCTCTCTCTCTCTCTCTCTCTCTCTCTCTCTCTCTCCTCTCCTCTCTCTCTCCTCTCTCTCTCTCACTCACTCACTCACTCACTCACTCACTCACTCACTCACTCTCTCTCTCACACACACACTCTCTCACTCTCACTCACTTACTCACTCACTCACTCTCTCTCTGTCTCTCTCTCTCTCTCCTCTCCTCTCTCTCCTCTCTCTCTCACTCACTTACTTTCTCTCTGTCCTCTCTCTCACTCACTCACTCACTCACTCACTCTCTCTCTCTCACACACACACTCTCTCACTCTCACTCACACTTACTCACTCACTCACTCACTCACACTCTCTCTCTCTCTCCCTCTCTCTCTCTCTCGTGAACTTTACTGGCGATTGTGATCCTGTCCCGGGGAAAGTGCGGCCTCGCTACCTGGTGGCCAAGGCAGCGGCCGATTTACTGACCATTGTCAACAGCGTCATTTTGACTCGAATCAATTGGTATTGCTTTCCGTTAATTTTTCTGGATATCACCCGTGTGTGCAGTGTCCGCGATTCACTAATGTACACAGCCACAGACTGTTCTGTCTGGTTCAGCGTCACTTTCACCTTTGAACGGTTTGTCGCACCGGAAAACTGCGGATGTGGTTCTGACAACAACCGGTATACTGTTCTGTCTGAAAAACGTTCCCCGATTCTTCACATGGGAACCCTGCTGCTCAACGCTCTGACGGTCAGACACATTTTAGTGGCCAGTCGGGTCCGTAAGGGGCTGAAGGGTCAGAGCAAGGGGGAGAACCGCAGTGACCCGGAGATGGAGAGCAGGAGGAGGTCTGCGGTTTTACTCTTCACCCTCTCCGGCAGCTTCATCCTCCTGTGGATGACACTGGTTGTAAATTTCATATATTATCAAGTCTCAGGAAAAGGATTCGAATTCAGTGATTCTGAATGGATTTTTCACTACATTGGGTTTTTCCTGAGGAATTTCAGCTGCTGCACGAACACATTTATTTACGCGGTGACTCAGTCGAAATTCAGGGAGCAGCTGATCGGCGCGGTGAAATATCCGGTCACCTCGGTGCTTCAGTTCATCAATAAAGCCGCGACCTGAACACTAGCCCATGCGGCCGCTGAGTCTCGAGCCCGGGCTCTGGTTCCTCTCATTCACTGCCTGATGACCAAGGTGTTATTCCCGGGCCGATTTTCCCAGTGAAAGGCAGCTCCGGGGCATTAGGGTATTTTGTGTGGTGGAGGGAGGGGGCGTGGACGTGAGGGGTAAAGCACCGTCATGGGGACTCAGAAACTCATTGGCCCGCCATATGTCAATCAATGTACTGCTCCAGAATGCCGCCCACCATTTGGTCTGTGGATATGTCTGTCTATTCCCCTTCATGCTCAGTACCTCACTGTCTAACGTTCCCAGAGGACTGTAGGGCTAGTCTGATACTGGTTGGCTAGTCCACTGTCAGTTACTCTAATCTTCAACTTCCACATGAATAATGGTCTAACGCGAAAATACAGGGCTGGGGTATGGATAAATACTGTTTTTATTTTCATTGGTGAAAAGCCATGTCGCTGGATCTTAATCGCTGCCTCCTCTACTACCAATGACTGTCGTCAATAGCTGAAAGCTGATTATAGCTGAGAGATTAGTATCCAAGGATGCAGACAGTATCGAAAGAACACGCTGGAAGACAGAGATGGTGGCATTGTTCTGTTTGTAAAAAAAAAAACAAGGAAAATCAAACCATCAGAAAGAGGTGATGCAGGGGCGGAAGGTGTTGAACCATTGTGGATAGAGCTAAGGAACTGCAAGGTGAAAGACACTGTATAGACGAGGGGTGTCAAACTCATTTTAGGTCACGGGCCGGATTGAGCAAAATGCAGCTTCATGCGGGCCGGATCAGTCGGACGCGTGCGAACGCAGCTTTCGTTGCCTCCGTTTTCTCAGCCTGCTCTCATGTGTCTCAGTCTCTGCTATAACTACAAAGTGTTTCACTTTACAAATTCCGTTTCTTATGAAGAAGACTGCCGAATAAACACTAAAAACCCTGAAAACCTGGTACCTGAATAAACTCAGCATTAGCCATATCATACGCCATAGGCGCTTCGAATACTGGGGCCAGCTTTAATAGTAATTAGATATTATCTCGCGGGCCAAAGATAATTCCACCGCGGGCCGGATTTGGCCCGCGGGCCTTGAGTTTGACAGATACGGTATAGACCATGGAACAGCAGTAAGGATGTGACCTACAAATTAAACGGGAGATAGTGAATGCTTACCGAAAAGGAAATGGTAGAAGAGTCATGAGGAATTTAAATGTGCATGTAGATTGGAAAAATCAGGTTAAAGCTTGCTTCCTGGTAAAGGGATTTCTCGAGTGCCTTCGAGATAGCTTTTTAAGGCAGCTCACGATTGAAGCGACTGGAGGATCGGCTCTACTGAATCGGGTGTGGGGCAATGAAGCTAAAGTGATTGGAAACCTAAAAGTAGAAGAACCTTTAGGGGCAAACGAGCATAATGTTTTTGAATTCACCCTGAAGTTTGAGAAGGAGAAGCGGAAATCAGATGTGGTGGTATTACTGCAGAGTGACGGTAATCACAGAGGCGATTACAATCGGCCAGAATTAACTGGAAAGATCACCGGCAGGATCCACGGCAGGGCAGCGATGGCTGGAATTTCCGGAAGCAATTCGGAAGGCACGGGATAAATACATCACAAAAGAGGAAGAGATTTGCAGGAATGTCAATGCCAGCATAAAAGCCCAAGAGAATTGAGAAAAAAATTGCGGGAAGTTAAACAACTGGGAAGCTTACGAAAGCAAAAAGAAAACAACTAAAAAGACATTAAGAAGGTAAAGATGGAATAAGAATTTAAGCTAGACAGAGACAAAAAAAGGACACCAAGCATTTCTTCAGATACATAACGTGTAAAAGGGAGGAGAGAGTGAATTTCAGGCCGTAGGTAAACGATGCTGGAGACTTAGTAATAGGGCAAACGAAATGGCGGACTGAATCGGTATTTTAGGAATATGGGTAAAAAAGTTGGCAGATGGTGTACAGTGCAAACACGAGGAAATCTGCAGCTGCCGGAAATTCAATCAACACACACAAAATGCTGGTGGAACACAGCAGGCCGGGCAGCATCTATAAGGAGAAGCTCTGTCGACGTTTCGGGCTAAGACCCTTCGTCAGGACTAACGAAAAGTAGTAAGGGATTTGAAAGTACTGGGCGGAGGGGGAAATGTGAAGTGATAGGAGAAGACCGGAGGGGGTGGGATGAAGCTAAGAGCTGGAAAGGTGACTGGCAAAAGTGATAAAGAGCTGGAGAAGGGAAATGATCATGGGACAGGAAGCCTCGGGAGAAAGAAAGGAGGAGGGGGAGCACCAGAGGGAGATGGAGAACAGGCAGTGATGGGGAAAGAGAAAAAAAACAAACAACTAAATATGCCAGGGATGGGGTAAGAAGGGGAGGAGGGGCATTAACGGAAGTTAGCGAAGTCAATGTTCATGCCATCAGGTTGGAGGCTACCCAGCCGGTATATCAGGTGTTCTTCCTCCAACCTGAGTTTGGATTCATTTTTGCAGTAGAGGAGGCTATAGAAAGACATATCTGAATGGGAATGGGACGTGGAATTAAAATGTGTGGCCACTGAGCGATCCTGCTTTCTCTAGCGGACCGAGCGTAGGAGTTCAGCGAAACCGTCTCCCACTCTGCGTCGGGTCTCACCAATATATTAAAGGCCACACCGGGAGCACCGGACGCAGTATACCACACCAGCCGACTCACAGGTGAAGTGTCGCCTCACCTGGAAGGACTGTCTGTGGCCCTGAATGGTGGTGAGGGAGGAAGTGTAAGGGCAGGTGTAGCACTTGTTCCGCTTACAAGGATAAGTGCCAAGAGGGAGATCGGTGGGAAGGGATGGGGGAGGGGAGTTGGGGTGATAAGTGGACAAGGGAGTCGCGTAGGGGACGATCCCTGCGGAAAGCAGAAGGGGGGGGGTGGGAATGATGTGCTTGTAAGTGGGATCCCAATGGAGATGGCGGAAGTTATGGAAAATTATACGTTGCACCTGGAGGCTGGTGGGCTGGTAGGTGGAACCCTATCACGAATGGGGTGGCGGGCGGATGGGATGAGGGGCAGATGTGCGGGAAATGGGAGAGATGCGTTTGAGAGCAGAGTTGATGGTGGAAGAAGGGAAGCCCCTTTGTTTAAAAAAAGAAGACATCTCCTTCGTCCTGGAATAAAAAGCCTCATCCTGAGAGCAGGTGCGACGGAGTCGGAGGAATTGTGAGAAGGGGATAGCATTTTTCCAAGAGACAGGATGGGAAGAGGAATAGTCCAGGTAGCTGTGAGAGTCTATAGAATTATAGTAGGAAGAACCAAAGGAGAAATTATTGAGAGTAAGAACTAATTCCGCTAGACGGAGTAGAGTGGTGGTAGAGGGGAATTGGTTAGGTCTGGAATCCAAAAAGAAGCGAAGAGCTTTGAGACCGTCCGGGTGGAGGATGGAGGTATATAGGGACTGGATGTCCATGGTGAAATTAAGGCGGTGGGGGCCAGGGAACTTAAAATAATTGAAAAAATTCAAAGCCTTAGTAGTGGAACGAACATAGGTGGAAGAGATTGAACGAGGGGGGTTAAGGCAGTGTCAAGGTATGCAGAAATGAGTTCCATGGGGCAGGAGCAAGCTGAGACAATAGGTCTACATGGACAGGCAGGTTTGTGGATCTTGGGTAGGAGGTAGAAACGGGAAGTGCGGGATGTGTGAACTACGAGGTTGGTGACAGTGGATGGGAGATCCCCAGAGCTGATAAGGTTGGTGATGGTATAGGAGACAGTGGCCTAGTGCTCCTTAGTGGGGTCATGATCGGGGGGTAAATTAGATGAGGTATCAGAGGGTTGTCGCTGTACCTTCGCCAGGTAGAGGTCAGTACGCTAGACAACAACAGCTCCCCCCTTATCAGCGTGTTTGATAGTGAGGTTGGGATTGGTGTGGAGGGAGCGGAGAGGAGGGCGTTTGGAAGGAGTTAGGTTGGAATTGGAACAGGGTGTGGTGAAGTCGCAACGGTTGATGTTCCGTCGGCAATTAGAAATAAAGAGATCCAGGGCAGGCAGAAGACCAGAGCGGGGTGTCCATGAAGAGGAGAAGGGTTGACGACGGGAGAAGGGGTCATTGGTGGGGGTAGGAGAGTCATTGACAAAGAAGTAAGCTCGGTGACGGAGCCGGCGAGGATGAGTTCAGCGTCATGGCGTACCCGGAACTCGCTGAGGTGTGGGCGAAGAGGGATAAAGCTGAGGCCCTTACTGAGGACCGAGCGCTCTGCCTCAGAGAGTTGAAGGTCAGAGGGAATGGTAAAGACCCGGCACGGATGAGAGATCGGATCAGAGGGGGGAGGGAGGCTGGAAGAGTCAGTGGAGAGGGAAAGGTTGCGCTGAGAGGAAGATGGAGCCTCTGAGGGCCCAGGAGTGACGATGGCATCTGAGGGAGAGGGGATTGCAGAGTGGTGGTGGTGGAAGGGGAGAACGGCCTTTAATAAAGCCCGTTTGATTCATAGAGATAATTTTAGTTAAAATATTTTCAGAATAAAGTGATCGAAAATGGCGGAGATGAACAACAATAAAAAGAATCCGGGATTCCATAATGGGGGTAAAAAAAGAAAAAAACAACACCCAAATTATAAAGCCCGGAAAAAAAAGTCGATATCTATCGACGCAAGCCCCAGGAAAAGCATCGATGCTGTTATAGCTCTGCCTACGTGGATATAAAAAAGTAATCTCTGACTCCCTCTACCGGACATAAAGCTCATTACAGTCGACAGATATCTCAGTAAAGTTAACTTGAAAAGATAGTGTTTTTCCTATAAAACAAAACGACCTTCAATTTGAAAGTAACCTTCATAGTATTAGATAAGGGAAGAAAAACACATCCAAAACAATTCTTGAAATATTTGTACAAAGGAAAAACAATCACCATCTTTAAATTATCCAATCTATCTTTAAAACACAAGAAAAATCAAATAATTACTTAAAAGATCTTCAATAAAGCATACAGGGAAAAAAACAAACAATTAATTCATTTAAATGCTGCAAAAAGAAAAAAAAGTTCTTGAAGTACAAACTGAACTACAGCCTATCAACAGTTCTCCCACTATATCTTCTGAGGTTAAAACCGACCAAACCAGTCTTTGTCAAAAATAAAAATGAATTAAGCTAAAAACTTTCTGTGACCATCAGATCTTCCAGTTTTATCAGTCTTTACACTGCGGGACACTCAAACCATTATAAATCAATATTTGCACAAAAGGAAAAACAATCGCCATCATTAAATTATCCAGTCTTTCTTTAAAACGTAAAGAAATCGAAGCAATTACTTAACAAAAAAACTTTTAAAAAGCATACAGAAAAAAAGTTGGTTCATTTAAATGCTGCAGAGAAAAAAAAATACGAGATGGTTCAAAATTATCTAGAGACTTTCAACAGTTCTCCCGCTATATCTTCGAAGGTTAAAACCACCAAAACCAATCTTTTTCGAAGCTAAGAATACATTTTAAGGTAAAAACTTTCTATAACCATCAAATCTTCCAATTTCATCGCTTTACACCACGAGATAGTCAAATTAATATAAATTATTCAAACTTCAGATTCGCCATCGGACTCGTCAGACAAAGAGTTAATAAAACGCAATGCTTCGGCTGGATCATCAAAAATACGAACTCCAGAATTTTTAACAAAAAGCCTTAATTTGTCTGGCTATTGTAATAATGGAAAGAGCTTTTTTTGAAAAGCTAATTTCATAGAAGAGACAAATGCAGCACGTTTCTCAACAATTTCACGTGGAAAATCTTGAAAAAAAAAACGAACTTCTGAACCTTGAAATTGAAATAATCTTTGTTTTCTTGCAAGTTTAATAATGCGGTCCTTGTCTCTGAAACGGAGAAAACACACAACAACATGCCTGTTTTTACCTTCATCCAAATATTTTAAAGCACCGGTTTTCTGAGCCGATTCAAGCTCCGGGGGTTGCGAACAAACCTCCGGAAATAAAGACTGAAACATTTTATCAAAATAATCCAGTGTGTCGGCAGATTCTGACTTCTCTTTTAATCCAACAATTCGAATATTATTCCGACGCGATCGAGCTTCCAAATCCACGATCCGTTGTTGAGCCTTTTCCAAACGAGAAGAAAGGTCAGCCGCATTTCGATTCACTTCTTTAAGATCGAGGCTCAGAGAGTCAATTTCTTCTTCAAATTTCTCTTTAAGTTGAGTTATTTCAGTGCAGATACCGGAGATTCGAGATTCCAATCTCTTGACCCAAGGGGCTTCTTCCGAAAACTCGTCAGCTTTGTTTAGATTTTCCGTTAGAGGGGACGGGATTTCGTCTAGTGCTGTTCGAAATAGCCATGATTTTAACTATTGTGATACAAATTCGACTGAATAAAGTTAAGATTTGAAAGTTTGAATCGGAAAAGGGAGAGATTAAAGACGGACAATAAGCAACTAAGTCCTGCATGTCCGTAGCGGGAGGCGGAGTCCGGAAGTAATTTAGATTGAATTAAAGAAAGGATGTTTCCCATGGTGGGAGAGTTTAGGATAAGAGGGCATAGCCTCAGGAGAGAGGGGCGCCGTTTCAAAACAGAGATGCGGGGAATCTTTCAGACAAAGGGTGGTGAATTGGTGGAATTTCTTGCCACATGCAGCTGCAGAGCCCACAACGTTGGGTGCATTTAAGGCAGACATTGATAGTTTCTTGACTGGACGTGGCATCAAAGGTTCAGGGGAGAAGGCCGGTAGCTGGGGTTGAGGAGGGTGGAAAGAAAGGATCAGCCATGAGTGAATGGTGGAGCAGAGTCGATGGTCCGGTTGGCCCATAAAGTCTTATGGCTTTATGGAAATGAGGATTGAGCAGGAGACTGAGTTTTATATTTGGACGGTCGGTGCTGGTGCGGGTGGGAACCCACAACGCCGTATTTGTAACCATTTATTATCTAATGTTATGATGAATGATATTCTCTCTGAGACAGGCACTGAGGTGTGTAAATCACTATGTGCAGATGACGGAGCTCTATGGCTTAGAGGTATAAATTGCAAGTATACAGTATATTGGATCCAATTAGCAGCTAATAATTTTGAACAGTCGGCAAATATATGAGAATTTAAGCTTTCAGTCGCTCCTGAACAAGTTCTGTGTTTTATAAATGTGATTAATAGGCATGCAGTTGATTTGAAATGATATGGTCAAACTCTTCAAGACGTGACAGCGGGAAGATTTCCAGGCATGTGGATGGATAATCAGCTGACATGGAAGCGTCATAGCAGAAAATAATAACATTAAATATTCTCAGTTGTCTATATGGGTATTCTGGGGAGCTACATGAATATCATTGTGGACCATGTTCATTTATTTAATTGGATCTGTTCTTGATTATGGCTGTGCGACTTGTAGATCAGCGTCATCTTCAATTTTAAAGTGTTCGGAAGTGTTCTGGCTCAATACGGTGGTCCCCTGTTTCAGCTTTACTGGCTGAAATGAGCCAAGTATAATTGCGGAGATTGCAGTTGATATTAACAAACTGGATTCATCAGACGGGACAAATAAATTACCATCCTGTTGAAGTTGTGTTCGAGGATGGTTGGCAACATCACACGAAGAGCGTTTTCAAGTTTAGGTGGCTGGGATCTTATCGCGCTTGGAAGATGGAAATGTGGGATTATGCAATATTCCCTAATGTCACGTTCTCTCAAACCCCATCTTGTTCTGCATCCGACTAGCTGATTTTAGGTCACAGTTTAATAAGTCTAAGAATTCTGCTATGTCCGAGAGTTTGTTGGTTCATCAGTATATTTTGGAAAACTATTATGATATATTAACTGTTGCAGAAAAATCAAAAGATAACAACTGAGATGTTCCTCTGGCTGTTTCTGTGCCTTAATTACAGGTAACGACAAAGAAACAACTTACGAAACATTATATCAGTACATAGAGAAGAATTTGTTGCCATCATTTTAAGCTTACACTGGGTGGAGGAAATTTGTCCGTGTAAATATCTAATTTATTCACATGCCTTTTCGGTTTTGATGATTCTTAAAACAATGTATTCTAGCGGTCGGTCAGATTTACTGTTGGAAACTCATTGGCCCACATCTTATGAGTTTTATGGGTCTTCTTATGGGTCTCAACCTGCACGGAGAGATTGAGTTACAAAAGCTGATACAATTCCAACGGTGGATAAAGACCTTCCACCCGGCAAATCAGAAGCTAAGGGGTTGGTGGGATTGACAATTAT
Source organism: Hemitrygon akajei (assembly GCF_048418815.1). NCBI lineage: Eukaryota > Metazoa > Chordata > Chondrichthyes > Myliobatiformes > Dasyatidae > Hemitrygon > Hemitrygon akajei. The sequence goes on from NW_027332080.1 coordinate 189,468, forward strand.
AGCAAGACTGTTGGGATAATGAGCATAAAGGAAACACCACTGCAGAATGCGTAACGGTGAGATTAATGGGGGAATGGAGTAAAACAAGAAGGGAAAGACATTTATTCAAAAAAGAAGCAGTGAAGGTTTTATTTTCTAATTCTCTGCACCACACTCCAGTCCAGTTACCGGTGGGAATGCGACTTTAATTTGATCTGTCAAACGCCTTTTATCCAAAACCCGCCCCATTTCGTTACATTAGCAAATCATTCAAGGGGAAGGCGGAGAGTAGTGTGATTGACAATGGATTAGGCAGCCAGTAATCGACTAGATCCCCGCCGTTTTGTGGGCTGTAAGGTTGATTGGAAGCAAAGGGAATAGATGGACATACGCACAGACCAATGGCTGGACAGCGTTTCGGTGCAGGTCTTTGACTGTCATCTGGCCGGTCCAATGCGGTACTGAGTCTCCAGGACGGTGCCTTGCCCCTCACAAAACACATACTATCCTAACGTTCCAGAACTGCCGGTCGATGCGAAAACCTGCCGGGAATAACACCTGGGTGATCAGGGGGTGAATGTGAGGAGCTGGAACCCTCACTGCAACCGCCTTTGGCTTGTGCTCAGGTCGCGGCTTTATTAATGTACTGAAACACCGAGGTGACCGGATATTTCACCGCGCTGATCACCTGCTCCCTGAATTTCGAATGAGTCACCGCGTAAATAAATGTGTTCGTGCAGCAGCTGAAATCTCTCAGTAAAACTCCGACGTAGTGAAAGATCCATTCAGAATCATTGAATCCGAATCCTTTTCCTGAGACCTGATAATATATGACATTTACAAAATGTGTCATCCACAGGAGGATGAAGCTGCCGGAGAGGGTGAAGAGTAAAACCACAGACCTCCTCCTGCTCTCCATCTCCGGGTCACTGCGGTTCTCCCCCTTGCTCTGTCCCTTCAGCCCCTTACGGACCCGACTGGCCACTAAAATGTGTCTGACTGTCAGAGCGTTGAGCAGCAGGATCACAGCGAAAGGGAGGAACGGAGTTAAAACCATATCGAGCCAGTCATATACTACCCACCCGGGGTCAGTGAAAACATTGTCCCTGAGATCACACAACCACGGTACACTGTCGATGATCATCCGGGGTTCCCATGTGAAGTATCGGGGAACGTTTTTCAAACAGAACAGTACGCCGGTTGCTGTTAGAAACCCAGCCGCAGTTTTCCCGGTGCAATATTTTGTTTTCAGTTTCTGGCAGCAAATGGCGACAAACCGATCAAAGGTGAAAGTGACGGTGAACCAGACAGAACAGTGTGTGGCTGTGAACCTCAGTACATCGATAACACTGCACACAGGGGTGATGCTCAGAAAACTCCACCGGAAGTAATAGAATCTGATTTGATATAAAATAACGCTGGTGACAATGGTCAGTAGATCCGCCGCTGCCATGGCCACCAGGTAGCGAGTGGTGCAGGTAGAGAGGCCGCACTTTCCCCGGGACAGGATCACAATCGCTACTAAATTCACTGGAGAGAGAGAGAGAGTGAGAGAAACAGACACTGGGCATTGCTTGACACATTCTCCGGAAATTAACACCGGATCGAGTTGCAGCTAAAGATGTCTGTGAACGGCTGTTAATCTAGCACCAGACACGGGTCACACAATCTCTGGACTGTTTTCTTCAGTGTGGAGATAAAGCAATGTGTGGGCAATCGTCGGCGATATAAACGAGCTGAATGAGCAACAACGATCGCTGCTGATCCCGATTCCAGTCGCTGATGGGGCCGGTTTCACTGACTTAACCGTGACTGACCAGGACTCTGGAAAATCAGCATCTGATGTTTCCAAGATGAGATACAGAGGGGAGAAACACACTGAAAACACTGGAAACTGTATTAGCAAACAGAGATTGAGTGGCTCAGGTAACGGATTAATTCTACACCGCAGATCAATTCGATAACAGACGTGAGCAGATCCCTGGACACCGGATCGGGTGATCAGAACAAATTATTGACCAAAAGGCAGCGGGATACGATTGTGACAGACTCCACAGGGAGACGCGAAACACAGCACCAGGGGCTCTCTTTGATCAATAACTCAGAAACAGTGAACCTGACAATGAACCCCAACTGCCCCCCCCCCCCAGTCACACCTTCTCGGAGCTACCTGTCCTCAGCACTGGGACAAATCTGGACAAGTATCATTAAAGGCAAGAACAGCGTTTGATTCGATCCCGTGGGTTAAAGGAGAGACAGAGGCTTAGTTCCATTTGTCACTGAATATGAAAAATCGGAAAGTCGATTTGACAGGATGGATATCTCTGACGGATGTTTGTGCAATGATCATCAAGTTGGAAGATTGTAAAATGATCAGGAATAGGTTCACACCGGTAACAATCAGAAATTCCAAACATGAATCCCTCTGCTCACTCACCGGGAACTCCAACAGCGGCAATGAACACGTACAATATTTTCTCCACACTCCTGTACATTTCCAACAACGCAGACATTTTCTCTGTCCAGTGATTTGGCCCCCGTGTGTTACACGCGATCTCTCGGAATGAAATGCTGAGGCAGCACATGCCTCGGGTTTTTAATACAATTCAGTGACTCCACAGGGACAGATTTCAACAGATTTAAAAATAAAGATTTTAAATTATTTACAAATCGATTACATCAGACACGTGAAATTCCCGCGGTGACGGATGGCGATTAAACTATTCAATTAATATGAAGACCATTGGAAGCTAATTTGTCCCAACGCAGGTGACTGAACCGTCCGAGTTATCTCATCAATTAAATGTGCTTCCAGTGTAAATATGCACTTCAAAGTAACCATTGATCAGACACAAAATATTGAAGTAAATTATGCCATTGTAGCTTGTGAAATTGTATTGAATCACGAACATTACGCCGGCTGGTGTTGTCGTGGGATCAGCGCCGGACTTCGGAGCGAAGGTTCCCGAGTTCGAATCCAGCCGGCTCCAAAAAAACCTTTGTGTGTCTGTGTGTGGGTACACCCACTGTCTCTGCCTGACTCTGCCGGACTATACACGTGTCCATCTCCAATTCACTTTATCCCCTTGGTTTAGTCTCTTCTCATCTGTCTCCCCAAACTGCACAGTTCCAACCCTTCACAAAATGGCTGCCTGGACAATAAAAAAAGACAAGAACAGGGGGCAAATTGCATTTATTAGTAGGGTATGTACAAGTGAAATAACTTCAAGACTTGTCGCAGCTCCAGATCAGGAGGCACCTCTACATGCACATTAGATTATCCCAGAGCAAGAATCATTTCAAACAGTTCACAAAAAGGTTGTCTCCATTTAAAACATAGGAAGAACAAAGGTCAAAGTTGACATTGCATTTTTATTAAAGTATGGATAAACGGAAAAAAAACTTGAAATCCGACACACCTCCAGATACCCCGGCTCACCCAGGTTAGTGCTCACCCCAAATCCGCCAACACAACCCTTTGTGCAAATCAGTCTCCATCCACAAATCTGTGCTCACCAGAAAACCCTCAATGAACCTTCAAATCAGTGTCCACCCCGAAGCATCCGACACTACGAAATCCTTGTGCACTCACACATTCGCTGTCATACCCCTAAAGCTGAGCACATCCGCAAAGCTGGATGCTCCGCCAAACCCGTCCGCACCACTAGATTCACTGGCAAACCCCGAAATATGCCTGCATCCCCATTTATCTGACCAAACAATAACATGTATCATCCTGTCCTGGTGACGTCTGACCTACCAATCTCCTGCAATATTGTCACAGTATGTCCCCAGAAAATCTTTTTCGCAATCTTCACCACTTTTCTCACCACGGCTTATGCCCTTTTATACTTAATAAGGTTACTGGGACACTGATACTTCTTCACATTCCTAAACGCCTTGTCCCACTCCCTAATCGCCTCTGCACACTCCTCAGTCCACAGTGATACAGCCTTTCTCCTATTAATTCTGTTTGTAATGGGAATCACTTCCATCTCAGTTTGCTGAATAAAGTGACATAACCTTTCATTGTAAAAATACACATCTTCGTCAATATTCTGCAGGAGTTCCAGAACTACTGTGAATATTACATCTCGTACCCATTCAGACACACAAGTTGAAAAACTGTTCTTTAATCAAACCATTACCATCATTCAGCAAACAAACCCTCAGTGAACTGCGTAAAAATCTGAGCAGCAGACAACTCTTCGTGGGCGAGAACAAAATATACTTTCTCACAACTCAGTAGAAAGTTTTCCACAAGCGTTGTAAACCATAATCAGTTTTATACAACTAGCTGCTGAATCAAATATTTCTACAGCAAATCCCGCATACGGTTCATCCACATTCACAACTCTACACCCTGCCTCCTTCCTTATAGAATCTTCCCCACTCTAGCATCTTCCCCACTACTGATGTCAGGCTGACAGGTCGAGAGTTCTTTGTTTTCTCCCTCCCTGGTCAGCAGCACAGGAGCGCTGCAGGGGACCGTGCTCTCTCCGGTCCTGTTCACCCTGTACACATCAGACTTCCAATATAACTCGGAGTCCTGCCATGTGCAGAAGTTCGCTGACGACACGGCCATAGTGGGGTGTGTCAGGAATGGACAGGAGGAGGAGTATAGGAAACTGATACAGGACTTTGTGTTATGGTGCAACTCAAACTACCTGCGTCTCAATATCACCAAGACCAAGGAGATGGTGGTGGACTTTAGGAGATCTAGGCCTCATTTGGAGCCAGTGATCATTAATGGAGAATGTGTGGAGCAGGTTAAGACCTACAAGTATCTGGGAGTACAGTTAGACGAGAAGCTAGACTGGACTGCCAACACAGATGCCTTGTGCAGGAAGGCACAGAGTCGACTGTACTTCCTTAGAAGGTTGGCGTCATTCAATGTCTGTAGTGAGATGCTGAAGATGTTCTATAGGTCAGTTGTGGAGAGCCCTCTTCTTTGTGGTGGCGTGTTGGGGAGACAGCATTAAGAAGAGGGACGCCTCACGTCTTAATAAGCTGGTAAGGAAGGCGGGCTCTGTCGTGGGCAAAGTACTGGAGAGTATAACATCGGTAGCTGAGCGAAGGGCGCTGAGTAGGCTACGGTCAATTATGGAAAACCCTGAACATCCTCTACATAGCACCATCCAGAGACAGAGAAGCAGTTTCAGCGACAGGTTGCTATCGATGCAATGCTCCTCAGACAGGATGAAGAGGTCAATACTCCCCAATGCCATTAGGCTTTACAATTCAACCGCCAGGAGTAAAATATGTTAAAGTGCCGGGGTTGATTGTATTTAATGTATTTAAGTAAACTACTTAAGAACTTTTTAAAAGCTATTATTAATGCTTTTTGAGAGAGTGATTTAGATGCATATCATATTTTTACTGAGTTAAGTATTGTATGTAATTAGTTTTGCTACAACAAGTGTATGGGACATTGGAAAAAAATGTTGAATTTCCCCATGGGGATGAATAAAGTATCTATCTATCTATCTAACATTAGCCATTCTCCAATCCTCAGGAACTGATCTTGAATCGAAGGAACATTGGAAAATGATTAGCAATGCATCCGCAATTTCCAGGGCCACCTCCTTTGGTACCCTAGGATGCAGACCATCTGGACCTGGGGATTTGTCAGCCTTCAGTCCCATCAGTCTACTCATCACCGTTTCCTTCCTAATGCCAATTTGTTTCATTTCCTCTGTTAACCTATGTCCTTGGTCCATCCATACATCTGGGAGATTGCCTGCGTCTTCCTTAGTGAAGAAAGATCTAAAGTACTCATTCAATTCTTCTGCCATTTCTCTGTTTCCCATAACAATTTCACCCAATTCATTCTTCAAGGGCCCAACATTGTTCTTAACTATCTTCTTTCTCTTCACATACCTAAAAAAGTTTTTGCTATCCTCCTTTATATTCCTGGCTAGCTTGCGTTCGTACCTCATTTTTTCTCCTCGTATTGCCTTTTTAGTTAAGTTCTGTTGTTCCTTAAAAATTTCCCAATCATCTGTCCTCCCACTCACCTTAGCTCTGTCATACTTCCTTTTTTTAATGATATGCAATCTCGGACTCCCTTTCTCAACCACTGTGGCCCCTTCCCCCCCCCCTTTGAATCCTTCCTTCTCGGGGGGATGAACTGATTTTGCACCTTGTGCATTATTCCCAGGAATACCTTCCATTGCTTTTCCACTGTCTTTTCTGCTAAGATATCCGTTCAGTTAACTTTAGCCAGCTCCTCCCTCATGGTTCCATAGTCTCCTTTGTTCAACTGCAACACTGACACCTCCGAGCCGCCCTTATCCTTCTCAAATTGCAGATAAAAACATCATATTATGATCACTACCTCCTAATGGCTCCTTTACTTCAAGATCGCTTATCAAATCCTGTTCATTACATAACACTAAATCCAGAATAGCTTTCTCCCTGGTCGGCTCTCGTACAAGCTGTTCCAAGAATGCATCCCGTAGGCACTCTACAAACTCCCTATCCTGTGGTCCAGTACCAACCAGATTCTCCCAGTTCACCTGCATGTTGAAATTCCCCATAACGACTGCGACATTACCTTTGCCACATGCCAATTTTAACTCCCTATTCAAATTGCACCCAATCCATGCTACTGTTTGGTGGCCTGTAGACAACACCCATAAGGGTCCTTTTGCCCTTACTGTTCCTCAGGTCTATCCACACAGACTCCACTTCTCCTGCTCCTAATCCCCCCTTTCCAAGGACTGAATCTCATTCCTCACCAACAGGGCCACCACATCCCCTCTGCCCACATTTCTGTCCCTACGATAGCACGTATACCCTTGTACATTCATTTCCCATGTCTGATCTCCCTGCAGCCATGTCTCCGTTATCCCAACAACATCATAGTTACCCATTCGCACCTGAGCTTCAAGCTCATCCGCCTTATTTCTGACACTTCGTGCATTCAGATATAGAATTTATAACCCATTTCTCCTCTCTCTGTTTGTATCTCTGCCTATCTTGCTCCCCGAACTCCCATCGGGCTATACGCCCCTAGAATTTTGTTGTCCTTGCTAAATTAACTTATTCTTTCTGCTCATTTAACTCCATGTTCCGTCAGACCATCCCACTGTACATGAGTCCTCCTTATCACTTATTCCACCCCACCTTCCTCTACTACACACTTAATATTCCGGAACCGTGTAATCCCCACCTGTCCTTTATTCTTCATCTCGCTATCCTCTCTCACATTCTGGATCCCCGCCCCCCGCAAATTTAGTTTAACGCCCCCCCCCCCCGAAGCACTAGCAAACTTCCCTGCAAGAATGTTAGTACCGCTCCAGTTCAAGTGTAAACCGTCCCTTCGGAACAGATCCCACCTTCCCTGGAACAAAGCCCTGGAATAAATTATCTAAAAACCTGAAACCCTCCCTCCTGCACCATCCTCTCAGTCACATATTAATCTGTATAATCTTTTTGTTCCTTTCCTCACTCGCACGTGGCACAGGTAGCAATCCTGAGATTGTTACCCTGGAGGTCCTGCTCTTCAGTTTCGCACCTAACTCCCTGAACGCCCTACGCAGGACCCCCTCACTCATCCTACCCACGTCGTTGGTCCCTACATGGACCACAACATCTGGATTCTTGCCCTCCCTCTCGACAATAACCTGCACCCGATCAGAGATGTCTCGGACCCCGGCACCAGGGAAGCAACATATCATCCGAGACTCCCGATCTTCCCCACAAAATCCCCTATCCGCCCCCCTGACTATAGAATCCCCTATTACTACCGCTCTCTTCTCTTCCCTCTTCCTCTTCCTAGTCAAGGGTCCAAAATCAGTGCCAGAGACAGGACCACTGCAGCTTGTTCCTGGTAGGTCATCCCCACCAACAGTATCCAAAACGGTATACTTATTGTTGATGGGAACGGCCACAGGGGTGCTCTTCTCTCTCTGTCTGCTCCCCCTGCCTCTCTTGACTGTCACCCATTTGCCTACCTCTTGTCTTTCCGGTGTGACTGCCTCCCGATAACTCTTATCTATCTCTGCCTCTGCCTCCCGAATGATCCGTAGTTCATCCAGCTCCTGCTCCAATTCCCTAACTCGGTCTGATAGGAGCTGCAGCTGGATGCACCTATCGCAGGTGTGGTCATCAGGGACAACTGTGTTGACCCGGACCTCCCACATACTGCATACGGAGCACACCACTGCTCTAACTGTCTCCCCCATTACCTGATCCCAGATTAGTCAGAATAAATGAAAATAACCTACTGACCTGACCTTTTTACCTCCGCAGGCTCACTGATTTCCTCTCACCGAAGTCCTCTTGCTGAAAGATGAAATAGTGGCATATCTAGATAGCAGTGATAGGATTGGGCCGAGCCAGCTTGGATTTACCAAGGGTGATCTATTGGAGTTTTTCGAGGATGAAACCAGGAAGTGAGACAAGGGAGATCCAGTGGATGTAGTGTACCTCGATTTTCAAAAGGCATTTGATAAGGTCCCACATAGGAGATTGGTGGGTAAAATCAAAGCTCATGGCATTAGGGGGAAGACATTGACATGGATAGAAAACTGGTTGGCAGATAGAAAGCAAAGGGTAGCGGTGAATGGGTGTTTCTCGGAATGGCAGGTGGTGACTAGTGGGGTGCCAGAGGGCTCGGTATTGGGACCACAGCTGTTTACGATTTACGTCAACGATTTAGATGAAGGCTTTGAGAAGAACATCAGCAAGTTTGCTGATGATACTAAGCTGGGTGGCAGTGTGACATGTGATGAGGATGTTAGGAGAATTCAGGGTGACTTGGATAGGCTGGGTGAGTGGGCAGATACTTGGCAGATGACATTTAATGTGAATAAGTGTGAGGTTATCCACTTTGGGAGTAAGAACAGGAAGGCAGATTATTATCTGAACGGTGTAGAGTTGGGTAAGGGAGAAATACAAAGAGATCTAGGGGTCCTTGTTCATCAGTCACTGAAGGTGAATGATCAAGTGCAGCAGGCAGTGAAGAAGGCTAATGGAATGTTGGCCTTTATTACAAAAGGAATTGAGTACAAGAGCAAGGAAATCCTCTTGCATTTGTACAGGGCCCTGGTGAGACCACACCTGGAGTATTGTGTACAGTTTTGGTCTCCAGGGTTAAGGAAGGACATCCTGGCTGTAGAGGAAGTGCAGCGTAGATTCACAAGGTTAATTCCTAGGATGTCAGGACTGTCTTACGCAGAGAGGTTAGAGAGACTGGGCTTGTTAATGCTGGAATTAAGGAGATTGAGAGGGGATCTGATTGCAACATACAAGGTTATTAAGGGATTGGACCAGATAAAGGAAGGAAATATGTTCCAGATGCTGGGAGAGTCCAGTACCAGAGGGCATGGTTTGAGAATAAGGGCTAGGTAATTTAGGACAGAGTTAAGGGAAAACTTCTTCTCCCAGAGAGCTGTGGGGGTCTGGAATTCACTGCCTGAAGGCAGTGGAGGCCAATTCTCTGGATGCTTTCAAGAAGGAGCTAGATAAGTATCTTATGGATAGGGGAATCAAGGGATATGGGGACAAGGCAGGAACCGGGTATTGATAGTAGATGATCAGCCATGATCTCAAGATGGTGGTGCAGGCTCGAAGGGCCGAATGGTCTACTTCTGCACATATTGTCTATTATAAAACTGTCAGCAATACCTCTGTATCAAATGACCAATCACGCCAAATGACAATATAATACTGCACAGAAAAACTTAACTGTGAAAATAATTTCTTTTCCTGAATACTCAAAATATCGGGGGATTCTGACAAATGAGAAACAGACTTCTTAATGTGTTGACGATGGAAATTCAGGCTGGGATAGACTAGCATGCAGATACTCCACCCATCAGATCTTCATTTACAGCTTCCAACATAACACCGGTAACACCTAGATACCTTTCTGCAGCTTTGATAATCATTTTATGTTTTTGCCAGTAGGACGAGATGTCTGATCAGTGCAATTCACCACATCCATTATTAGATAGATAGATAGATAGATAGATAGATAGATAGATAGATAGATAGATAGATAGATAGATAGATAGATAGATAGATAGATAGATAGATACTTTATTCATCCCCATGGGGAAATTCGACATTTTTTTTCCAATGTCCCATACACTTGTTGTAGCAAAAACTCATTACATACAATACTTAACTCAGTAATAATATGATATGCATCTAAATCACTAACTCAAAAAGCATTAATAATAGCTTTAAAAAAAAGTTCTTAAGTCCTGGCAGTTGAATTGTAAAGCCTAGTGGCATTGGGGAGTATTGACCTCTTCATCCTGTCTGAGGAGCATTGCATCGACAGTAACCTGTCGCTGAAACTGCTTCTCTGTCTCTGGATGGTGCTATGTAGAGGATGTTCAGGGTTTTCCATAATTGACCGTAGCCTACTCAGCGCCCTTCGCTCAGCTACCGATGTTAAACTCTCCAGTACTTTGCCCACGACAGAGCCCGCCTTCCTTATCAGCTTATTAAGACGTGAGGCGTCCTTCTTCTTAATGCTTCCTCCCCAACACGCCACCACAAAGAAGAGGGCGCTCTCAACAACTGACCTATAGAACATCTTCAGCATCTCACTGCAGACATTGAATGACGCTAACCTTCTAAGGAAGTACAGTCGACTCTGTGCCTTCCTGCACAAGGCATCTGTGTTAACATCACAAACTCCGTTGTATCCACCAGTACAGCATCTTTACTGAGAGAACTGTGATGCGGACATATATCCACTGACCTCCGAGTCTGTTCTCTGACTGGGAACACTTTATTAAGTTTAGCAGTCTAAGTCAGGTCGAACTTTTTGCAAGGTCTCTGCAAAAGACACACCCAACTGTACTTTAACCTGTTGAACTGATCCGCCTCTATTTTCCTAAAGCAACATAGTTGCTGTTTTCACATTCCCACCTCTCTCCATGACTGAAATTCACATTAACTAATCATCTCATTTGACCGACAGGTTCCTCTGCCAGTGACAGCAGGGACAGTGAAGGGTCTGAACTACGATAGGCCTGGTGGAAATCTGCCCCAAACTCAGACCCTCCTTGTCTGCTCTATCGCTATGGCGGAGTTCAGCGATACTGCTGTCGGTGGTCGGCGGCCGCGGCATCTACAGGGACGGGCGTGGCTCTCCGTCCACACCTCCGAGTGTCTGTCCCGGCGATGTTTGCCAGACCTCCCTCAGCCTCTGCCGATGCAGGGAAAATTGCACCACCATCCGGCAGCAGGCATTCTGGGAGTTATGAACTACGATCCTCCACACTCCTGGTGAATCTCCTCTGGAGACCTCCTGCACAAAATATACTTTATTTAGAATGCAACAGTTTAAGAAACATACCAGGTCAGGCACAATCTCCTGAGAGGAATACTGTCGAAGTTTCGGAAGACACCCTCCAGTTTCAGCACTGAGAGTGGCCCTTCCAGGCTGCCCTGGTGCTCACCAAAATTGTCCCATCTGCCTGCGTGTGAGCCATTTCCTCTGGGCGTGAGTTAGCTTGAATAGTCACATGGGCACAGGTGCTGAAATGTTATTTTCCCTGCTGCAGGAGTCTTTGACTAAACCTTTCCTATCCTGTACTTAATCACAATGCCTTTTAAATTTGTATCAGTACAGGACCACAAAGGAGGTAGTGTTTAGTCTCTTATCGAGCAGTAAGGTGGATTATTTACTCAGAGCCTGGTAGGATATACTGTAGATTATTGAGAGAGGCAGGAAATGACATCACTAGTGACTTGACCAATATATTTGTGTTCTCTGTAGCCACGAGTAAGATCTCAGAAAAGCGCTGATCAATCTTATTCTGTTATTTACGAACGGGGATGGATAATCCTGGAAAATATAGAGTCACGTTAGGGGTAGACACGTTTCTGGAGAAGATTATTAGGGATTGGACGTAGAGTTATCAAACTCCTCACACATCAACATACCCATCGTCTCCTCCAGAGTGTGATAGTCTGTTTCCCGACGGCCCTTTCGGCCCGCACCAGGACCATCCCTCCCGTCCATGTACCTGTCCAAATGTCTCAATGGAACCTCATTTCTCCACTTCCACTGGCGTCTCATTCCACACTCACACTGTCCTCTGAGTAAAGAAGTTCCCTCACATTTTACCCTTAAACCCTTTTCCTTTTACCCCGAACTTATGACCTCTTAGTCAGGCCTCACCCAACCTGAGGGGGAAAAGCCGCAGCTTCGGTGCGACGAAGACCTTTGGATCTTTCTCTCCAACTCGGGCACTCAACTCCTGGAAACATCTTTATAAATGTTCGCTCTAATCATTCAAGGTTCTTGATGTTTTTTCGTGTAGATAGATGACCCTGGATAGACACACGGAGCTTGGAAAAATAGAGGGCTATGGTAATCCTGGGTAGTCTATGGTAAGGACAGGTCCAGTACAGCTATGTGGGCCGAAGGACCTGTATTGTGATGTAGGTTTTCTATGATCCAAACTACACACAACACTCCAGGACATTTAGACACCTTCCTTCATCAGTCAATGTACAGAGGACAGAGGGTGGGGTGTTATGTTGCAGTTGCATAAGATGTGAGTTTACATTGAAATATTGTGTTTAGTTTTGGGCACACTGTTGCAGGAAAGATGTCATTAAGCTGGAAATAAGGCAGGGGAAGTTTACAAGATCATTGTTGGGTCACAAATGACTGAGTTATGAGCAGTTTGGATTGTTTTTCTTGGAATGTGGGAGAGCGAGGAGCAATAATATAGAGGTGTCTGAATCAAGGAAGTTTGCAGATTGTGTGGATGCATAGAAACTTTTTTTTTGCCGGGATGTGGAATCAGCAACTACAGGGCACCAGATTGCGAGAGGGCAGAGATTAAATACAAATCAGTTGCTCTATGTCTCTCAGTCAGACGGTGGTAAGTTTCGCACATCATGCCCACTGGGGCACAGACCACTGCCCCGAGTTCTCTGTGCTGTGCCAGTCTTTCACGCTGTCCCCAGGTGCAGCCAGTCTTCGTGGTGGATACATCCTTTCTCAGAGATGAAGACTTTGGAGCTTCTGTGGCTCTGGGTTTTTGTGGGACTGGATTGCTGGAGTTAGGATGTCCAACTCTACTCCATTTGCATCCGGGCTTCGGACAGTGCTGGAACATTGAATATGTTCGAACACTGAGGTCCCTCTCCTGGCCAGCCTGCAACCATCTCCCTGCAAGAGCTGTAAGATCAAACACGTTTCTCACAATACAACGCATTTATTCACCCTATCTATACCCTTCATAATTTTGTATACCGCTGTTAAATCTCCCCTCATTCTCATACGCTCCCAGGAATAAGGTTAAAATACCTTGAGATTATTTTTGATTCTGCTCACCAAGGACATGTCATGTCCCGTTTTGGCTTTTCTAATCACCTGTTTAAGCACTTTCTGCTCTCTTTGTATTCGATGAGGCTCCAGTCCGATTTAGCTTCCTGAATCCCTTCAATTGTGCTGTAGAAGGCTCTATTATCACAGATCTGCTTGTATATGCAGCTGCTTCCTGCGACCATATTTCATTTTCTCCTCGCAATCTGGTTTTACACTGAGACAAGCTGTACCCTCGCCCTCCGGCTGCTGTGTCTGAGGAGGGCGCGCTGCACTGTTCTCGGTCCCAGGGAAGGATTCCCGTCACTCACTGAGACCAGCTGTACCCTCGCCCTCCGGCTGCTGTGTCTGAGGAGGACGCGCTGCACTGTTCTCGGTCCCAGGGAAGGATTCCCGTCACTTACTGAGACCAACTGTACCCTCGCCCTCCGGCTGCTGTGTCTGAGGAGGGCGCGCTGCACTGTTCTCGGTCCCAGGGAAGGATTGCCATGACTTTTACCGACCCCTCAAGTGTTTCTTTGTAGAGTGGGAAATTATTCCTTAAAATTCTGGATCGGAGCCGGGATCAGTAAAACCAGGGAATCCTTCAGTGTGGACCCGGAGTGTGAGAGAGTTTGACGAGAGCGCTGCCTTTCAGTTCTGTTGCTCATGTACCGTTGGAAACTGGTGGATGTGTTAAAGCTCAGGTGGAGCTGGAAGATGAGGGGCCGCTCTCTGCAGTCTGTCACTCTGACTCTGTCTCATCCTCCTCCCAAGTCTGTCTCTCCGCACCTTCCTCGGGCAGGTCGAGGCTCTGGGTATAACAGGAGACAGCAGCAGTCAGTTTGTCACTGAGCAGCCATCTGAGTGAAGCAGCGTCATGTCCGGTGGAGGGAAAGAAGGCAAAGGACTGGGAAAAGGTGGAGCAGACACTTTTAACTGTTCTTTGTTAATATCCCGTGAAACATCAAACCAGCCATTTCCCCCTGTCTCCTACTACCACATTTCAGGCTGCGGCAGTACATGCTGAGGGACACACTGAGGCTCGGTGTAGCCGACTGTGTCCCTGTAGAATGATGTGAGTAGAGATGTGCACAGTCCAGCTCTCATCAGCCTCATCAGAAAGTGCATATCTGTATTGTAATCCATTTGTCACTCTGTGTCCCTCTTCCCCAAATGATCAGGGTCTCCCTGTAATCTATAATAAACTTACTTAACTGGTATTTAACTCTCTAAACTTCCGGACCCTATACTACTTTGCATGTCGCCCAGGTGGTAATGCAAAGATCCTCTTTCCTCGTTCTACTTATGTTGTCGGAGCCCACATGCACCTGCCACTGCAAGTTCCTCTACAGGGCAGATAAGGCGTCCCGAACCCGGGCATAGACAGGCAACACAGTCAGTCTGTGACTCTGCTACAAGGTCTTCCACCATATCCTGTGTACATCAGTAAGCAGGGGCTACAGTATGCTCAGGTGTAACTTGCAGGCTAGTGGTGGGATGGAGCGCCTCACGTCTATTCTATTAGGTCTACCGACACAGAAATAATTCCGGACATTGTCCGTGGTGTAGTGGAAAAATAACTTAAATATTAAAAGAGGTGCAGCTTGTGTTCAATGATGCAGATAATGAAACACACTGGGGAATATAAAAATTTCGAATCCCCATCACTTACATCTATACACAGCTGCTTCTTTTTCTGATCTCGCATACTGCCAAGAACAGAATAAATAAATATTTTTGTTAAAACATCGCGCATGGAGGTAAACATACGCATAACGTAGTTAAACACTCAACAATATTCTGAATAATGCTGCAAATAAACGTTCAGTTTTCTGTTGTTCCGAGCAGGCTGTGCACAACAAAGAGAATTATTGCGCATCACAAATCAGATTAATTACAGTCAGAAATAGATGTTGTTAACCCCTTGTGGTTCAGCACATGCAGATATATGGGATACACCACACGTTGGTATAAAATGACAATAGGACACATTATTATTAAAGGTTTTATAATAATTTTATTTGTTGCTCTGATAGGAGTAAACATTCCAACGAAGCTTTCTCTGCAGAAGGGGAAGGATGTGAAACACAGACTTGATGAATCTGCCCAAAATATCCACTAGTCACATTCAGACTCTTCTCTGTGACCTCCTGGAGAACCACTTCCTGGATTGGAACTGCAAGACAGCGGACACGAACAGACACATTGAGTGTGAAGCGGGAACGTCAGAACGGTTACGGGCTCTTGTATTCAATATACAAAATGGTCTGTACTTTCAAAGCACGTGACTGACCACTCTGATGTTGTCAATGCTTCTCTGGATCTCAGCTCACTGAACTGGGATGAGGATATCACTGCAGACCAAGCTGCCGAAGTCATTACTATTCCAGGCGCACCGTTGACCATGATGATAATGTTGCCTCTGGAGCCTTCACACTGACCACAGTGGTAACGTTAGTGTGTCCTGATAATTCCCAAGACACCCAAGTTTGAAATTCCTCCTCTCTGCGTAAAATTCAATTTGAGAATTATCAAATGAGAGCTCTCCGCTGTCAGCTGATCGTGAATATCTAGCTCAAAGGCACCTATAAATGGTGTACATCAACTATTCTCAACAGGGTCCATTTGGCTCCCTTGGGGGTCCTGGCACATTTGAAGGGGCCACCGACTGAAAACTGTCAGAAGGGGAGCCCCAAGGGCTTATGGGGGCCCTGGTAACTGAACCGATGAAATACCGAAACAGCAAACTGCATTGGAGTCAATAGATTCCCTCCTATTTATAATTTCTTTGCAACACACCGTTTGAATTCGGTACAACTGGTACATTCATTGTTTAAGCTCTTCCCACACAGCCTCACTTCAGAGTCAGTCGCGATTCAGACTGCACCGGGTCAACGTATTCAATCAAGGGTTCTCGCATCCATTACCGCCGTCCTTCATTCTCCGACGATCAGCATGTCTTGCTAGGCCTATTTTTGTGCCTAGTAACTTCAAAGTGTATGTGTTTGGATATATCATACGTTAATGTAGCTTGTGAAATTTGTTTAATACTTCATATGACGTCACCGAAAAAGAAAATCCCTGGCTCCGGGTGACAGCATTTTTTGTCAGTGATGTGTCTGTATTTCGCGCGCTCATTCCCGACTCAAAAACGTTTAGGCAGCCTTCCCAAACCACTTCCCAGTCAATGTCGTCAATTCAGCGAGGGGAACAAATCAAAATCATTTCGGTTTCATTTCTGGTAGTTTTAGCGAATGCATATGACAAGGAAAATTAAAAATATTGTATTATTATGCATTTATACTATGTTATTTGCTAAATCAGTTAAAAATTGTAAATTTTCACGGTAATTTGGAAAATTGGCTGTATAATTTAATCATCCAGTTTCAAAAAGATATTTGAATCAAGAATGATCTGCCGAATAAATTTACAACACAGTGGGAAAAAGCCCAATTTTTTTTTATTGCCTTTCCCTCAACATATTTGGTTGAGAGCGGATTCTGCGAGGTGGCTTCCTTGACAAAATCCAGGAACGGAATTGATATCGCAACAAGAGGTGACCTCCGACTGTCATTGTTTAAATTTGAGCCCGATATCATGAAACTTGCAAAAAAGCACCAAGCTCAAGGATCACATTAGGCCTGACAGATGTTTAATTTCATACAGTCGTTTTTAAAGTTTTGTCCAGTATGTCAGAATGTTCAAGTTTTCTTGGTGTCCAATAATAAATGATTTCCTGTCTATCTGTTCGTGTTGTATCCCCGTTTGAAAGGGGGGCCCTGGAACCTGAGAAGAGCTCCTGA
The DNA here is from genome assembly GCF_048418815.1 of Hemitrygon akajei. Taxonomy (NCBI): domain Eukaryota; kingdom Metazoa; phylum Chordata; class Chondrichthyes; order Myliobatiformes; family Dasyatidae; genus Hemitrygon; species Hemitrygon akajei. Next base: position 206,538 of record NW_027332080.1, read on the forward strand.
GGGGGCCGTGGCCAAAATACGGTTGAGAATCACCGGTCTACAGTCATTCCCAAGAAATCCATATTTTAAATTGCTCCTCTCTGCGTGGAATTCAATGTGAGGATTATCAAATGAGAGTTCTCTGCAGTCAGCTGATCGTGATTATCGAGCTCAAAGGTGTACATTACTGCTCCATTTGATTTCATTTATCTAATGTCAATAGACTGCAATTTGATAAAGTGTATCTGGTCTGGATTCTATGCAGATAAGCCACTGCACACCGGATTGCAAATGATATGAAATGAACACCAAGAGAAATAACCGGATACTTTGTGTCTCAGACTGGACGGATATGTTTTGTGATGCGTCACAGGGTTCAGTTCAGGGGTATAAGTAGTTGGAAAGAATATGACACAGCTGTAAATCTGTCAAGAGCAGGCTGTCCTCAATAAGTGAGAGATCGTGCCGGAAAGGTACATGTGATGGAGGTCACCAAGAGATATATGACACCTCGGGGAGAGTTAAATGCCTCAGTGGCTGAGATGAGCCAGACTGCACAGAGAACAGCTGTTGTCCTTGTGCTGCACCAATTTTCTTACTTTTCAATAACCTTTTTCATTGAGTTGCTTGGAGTGTTCCTTTGTCTTCACGATGTAGCTTTTGCCAGGACACTGTCTCAACAGCAGCTGGACTTGCCAGATGCAAGAAAGCCAGGAATGGCGGAACAGTCTCATCGAACAGAGAACATAGAAATTTGCAGCCCTTCGGCCCACAATATTATGCCACCACAATGCTGTAGCCTGCTCTAGAGACTGCCGAGAATTTCCCTAAAAGACCCTGTTGTATCCGGTTGCACCACTCCCGCCAGCAGTGCATTCCACGCAGCCAGCACTCTGAGTGTGAAAAACCTACCCCTGACACTATTCCCCTTCAGATAAATGCCAACATTGAGTTTATCTTTTTACCGCAGTCTCAGCTAATAAAATAACCTTCTGGATGTCTTGCATGAGGAGTCCTATGTCATTCTGTACCTCTGATGGTTGAACCTTCTCCCTGTTCAGATTATAGTCCGTACTATCGTTCCCTTTACCAAATGCATGATCATGCATTTCTCAACAATGTCTTTTATCTGCCACTTTTTTTGCCTATTCTTCCAATTTCTCTAAGTCCTGCTACAAACACCTTTCTTCTTCACCACTACCTACCCCTCCAATTATCTTTATGTCATCCGCAAACTTTGCAACTAACCCTTCAATTCAATTGTCTAAATCGTTGATAAAGAATATGAAAAGTAGCGGTCCCAATACAGACCCCTGAGGAACAACACTAGTCTCTGGCAACCAACCAGGAAAGGCCCCTTTAATTCCCACACGCTGCCTCCTGCCTGTCAGCCATTCCGCTGTCCACGTCAATATCTTTCCCGTAACGCCATTGGATTTCATCTTGTTACGTAGTCTGATGTGCGGCCCCTCATCAAATGACTTCTGAAAATCCAAGTGAGTGACAACCTCTTCCTCTCCTTTATCCACAAAGCCTGTTACTTCCTCAAAGAATTCGAACAGGGAAGATTCCTTTGACGGAATCCATGCTCACTTTGACTTATTTTATCATCCGTCTCCAAGTACCTCGAAAGATAATCCTTAATAAGATTCCAACTCTTCCCCAACCGTTGAGGTCAGGATAACTGGCCTCTCCTTCCCTTTCTTTTGACTTTCTACCTTCTTAAAGAGTTGAGTGACGTTGTCCCTGTCCCCTCGGACCATGACAGAATCAATGATCATGACCAATGCATCCGGTATCTCTTCAGCAACCTCCCTCAGGAATCTGAGATGTCGTCCCTCTTGTCCCCGTGACTTATCCACCTCAGGACCTCTGAGTTTGCCGAGAACTTTTTCCTTTCTATTAGCAATGGCACTCACACTCACACAATGGCTCTTTGACACTCACAGACATCCGGAAACATAGCTACTATCTTCTACAGTGAGGGCAGATGCAAAGTACACATTACATTCATCTGCTATTTTTGTCCGCCATTACTATCACACCAGCATCATTTGCCAGTGGTCCAATATCAACTGTCACCTCCTTGTTATGCTTTATATAATCAAAACAACTTTTGGTATCCTGCTTTAGATGTACAACTGTCAATTTGAGAACTTCCTTCCCTGTGGGACCTACCTATATTGCGCCTTGTGAACTATTCCCAGATATTCAGCCATCTCAGCTCGGCTGTAATCCCTGTCAGTATCCCGCAACAGTCCACCTGGGGATGTCCTTTCTCATGCCTCTGTAAATTGCAATATTCCATTGCAATACTGATACTGTATGTGTGAGTTACGCTCACCCTCTCAAACTGCAGTATGAATTCAATCATATTATGATCACTGCCTACTAAAAGTTCATTTATATTAATCTCCCTTATGACATCGGGATTTTCCGCGAGCAGGCTCAAGCAAAGCAGCTCTAAAATGCCATCTTGTACGCATTCAGCAGATTCCCTCTCTTGTGATTCAACACCAACCGGATTATCCCGAACCCTTTGCATATTGAAGTCCCGAATTACAATTGTGTTATTACCCTTATTATCAGAATGAGAATTAGGTTTAATATCATCAGCATGTGACATGAAATTTGTTAACTTAGCAATAGCATTTCAATGTACTACATAATATAGAAGAAAAATAAATAAAATAATAATTTAAAAAAATGAGTAAAGCATTTAAATTATACGTAAATTGAATAGATTAAAATCGCGCAATATATGAAGTGAGGTAGTGTTCAAGGGTTCAATGTCCATTTAGGAATCAGATGGCAGAGGGGAAGAATGTATATTTGACTCGCTGAGTGTGCGCCATCAGGCTTCTGTACCTCCTAATTGATGTTAACAGTCAGAAATCGGCATGCCCCGGGCGCTGGAGGTCTTTAGTAGTGACATTGCCTTTCTGAGACACCGCTCCTTGAAGATGTCCTGGGTACATTGTAGGCTAGTACTCAAGATAGAGCCGACTAAATTTGTCACCCTCTGCAACTTCTTTCGGTCCTGTGCAGCAGACCTCCCCCCTCCCCATACCAGACATTGATGCAGCCTGTTGGAATGCTGTCCACGGTACACCTATAGAAGATATTCGTTGATATACCAAATCTCTTCAAATTGCTAATGAAGTATAGCCTGTGTATTGCCTTCTTTAAAACTGCATCGTTATGTTGGACCAGGATCCTCTTAACACCCACTTCTGCTCCCTCTATTGGTATTGATATCTGTTCCTTCATATTACCATTCCGAAGGTTGCAATCAGTTTTTCATCGTACTGACGTTGAGGGCAAAGTTGTTACTGCGACACCACTCCTCCAGTTAGCATATCTCACTCGTGTCCGCCCTCTCGTCACCGCCTGAGATTCCACCAACAATGGTTGTATCATCAGCAAATTCATAGATGGTATTTGAGCTGTTGCAAACCACACAGTCATGGGCATATACAGAGTAGAGCAGTGGGCTAAGCACAAACCTTTGAGGTGCGCCTATGTTTAACGTCAGCGAGGAGGAGATGTTATAACCAATCCGGTCTTCCGGCTATAAAACCAAGGATCCAATTGCAGACGTAGGAACAGAGCCCGAATTCTGTAACTGCTCAATCAGGATTATGGGAATTAAATGCTGAGCAATAGTCGATGAGCAACATCCTGACATGAGTGATTGTGTTGTCTGCGTGGCCTAAAGCTGTGTGAAGAGCCATTAAAATTGAATCTGTCGCTGAATTATTGTAGCGACAGCAAACTGCAACGGATCCAGGTCTTTGCTGAGGCAGGAGTTCAGTCTAGTCATGAGCAACATCTCAAGGCATTTCATCACTGCAGATGTTAGTGCCACCGGGCGATAGTCTTTAAGGCAACTCACTTTATTCTATCTAGGCACTGGTATAAATGTTGCCTTTTTGAAACAAGTGGAAGTTTCTGGCCGTAGCAGTGAGAGGTTGGAAATGTCCTTGAATGCTCCCGGCAGTTGGTTGGCAAAGGTGTTCAGGGCCTTACCAGATTCTCCATCGGGACCTTCTACTTGTAAACCTGCTGGATTATGCTCGGCTCTGTCATACCGGTCCCCAGTAAACGGAAAAAATCAGAGAACAGTACAGCGCAGGAACAGACCGTTTGGTAGATAGGAGCAATCTCCAGATGCTGGAAATTCAAACAACCCACAAAAAACGCTGGTGGAACACATTAGGCCAGACAGCATCTATAAGGAGAAGCACTGTCGACGTTTCGGGCCGAGACCCTTCGCCCTTAATAATCCTGCCTGGCCTGCTGTGTTCCACCAACATTGTGTGTGTGTGTTGTTTGGTACATAATATTGTGGCAAACAATCTGAAAAGAAAATGAGTAAACCTCAAACCTAATCCTTTTGACCTACACAAAGTCTAGCTCACTCCATCTCCCTCATATTCATATACCAATCTCAACGTCCCGTAAAAGGCCCTGATGTATTTACCTCCAGCACTATATTCAGCATCCAGCACTCTCTGTGTAAAAAACATACCCCTCACACCTCCTTTCAAATTGCCCCCTCTCACCTTCGATGTATCAGACAATTCCACCCTGCGATAAAGACAGTGCATGTCTGCTCGATCTGTGCCTCGCATAATGTTACAAACCCCCATCTGATCTCTCCTCAGCCTCGGCTGCTCCAAACAAAACAGCCCAAGTTTGTCAGGCCACTTATCTTAGCACATGCCCTTTAAACCAGACAGCATCCTGTTAAACATCTTCTGCTCCTGCTCCAATGCCTCAAAATCCTTCCTGTACCGGTTCATCAAGAACGATATGCAATGCTCCAGATGTGGCCTAACCTGAGTCTTTTTAAAGCTGCAACATCACCTCTTGAACTTTGAGCTCAATACCTCAGCTAATAAAAACAATCATTTGATCAGCATCTTAATCACTGATTGACCTGTGTTGTCACTCTCAAGGAGCTATAAACCTCCACCTCAAACCTCTCTGCTCAGCAACATTGTTAAGGATCTTCCCCCTAAACTTTACCGACTTGCGTTTGGCCTACCAAGGTGCAAAACCTCATTTTTATCTGTGATCAGCTCCTTCTCCATTTCACTCTCCTTATTAGCGAATGATCTAAATTGCGCTGTATTCTTTAACAGTATTCTTCACAATCCACAACTGCACCACTCTTGGTATCATTCAAAAACTTATTAAACCACCCATCTACGTTTTCATCCAGGTAGTTTTAATATTTCACAAACAGCAGAGGTCCCAGCACAGATCCCCGCAGAACACCACTATTTACAGACCTTCAACTCGAATAAGTCACTTCAAATACATCGCTCAGGCTTTTATCAAGAGGGTCCTTGTTAAATGCTTTAGTGAAATCCATGCAGACGATATTCTCTGTTCTACCTTCATTAATCACTTTTTGTCAATGTGTTAGAAAACTCAACCAAGTAGTTAAGACAGGACCTGTCTCACACGAAGACATAATGGCTCTCATTAATTCGGCCCTGGCTTCCGAAAGCTCATATATGTTATCTTGAAGAGGTTTCTGTGGCAATCTCTGTACAACTGACGTCAGACCGACCGGTCTATAGTTCTCCGGATTTTCCCTTGTTCCCTTCGTACATACAGATATAACACTCGCCACTCACCAGTACTCTGGGTCCACGTCTGTACCTGGGAATGACTTGAAGCTACTGGACAAGACCACAGTAATCTCGTTTCCTGTTTAACTCAAAAACTTGGTTTAAACCCCATTCAGGCCCCAGGAGGTTATTGCCCTTAATACTCATTAGTAGACCCGATACCTGCTCCTCCTTGACCTCCAAACTCCCGAACATTGTTGTACATGCAGCACTGTCTACTGGTCCACGTCTTTTCCCTTTGGGCAATACTGATCAAATCCCGTGGATTTAAACGAGATACAAGGCGGGAGCGGAACCAAAGTGCAGGAACAGATACATGGGAGAAGGAAGAAACAGGGAGTAAGGGATGGAGAATGACTTAATTGCATTTAATTTAATGCTAGGAGCATTGTACGAAAGGTGGATGAGCTTAGGACATGGATTGATACCTGGAAACATGATGTTGTAGCTGTTAGTGAAACATGGTTGTAGGAGGGGTGTGATTGGCAACTACGTAGTCCTGGATTCAGTTGCTTCAGGTGTGATAGAACCGGAGGGTCAGGAGGAGGAGGTGTTGCATTGATTGTCAGAGAAAATATTACAACGGTGCTCTGGCAGGATGGATTTGAGAGTTCGTCTAGGGAGACTATTTGGGTTGAATTCAGGAATGGGAAAGGTGTAGTAACACTTATAGGGGTGTATTATAATGGGGAGCGAGAATTAGACGAGAAAATTTGTAAGGAGATAGCAGATGTTTGTAGTAAGCACAGGGTTGTGATTGTGGGAGCTTTTAATTTTCCACACATAGACTGCGAAGCCCATTCTGTTAAAGGGATGGATGGGTTGGAGTTTGTAAAATGTGTGCAGGATAGTTTTTCGTTTTGCAGCAATACATAGCGGTACCAACTAGTGAAGGGGCAGTGTTGGATCTCCTGTTAGGGAATAAGATAGGTCAGGTGACGGAAGTGTGTTTTGGAGAGCATTTCGGGTCCAGAAATCACAATGCCATGTGTTTCAATATAATTATAAATTAGGATAGGACTGGACCCAAGGTTGAGATTTTTGATTGAGAAAGGCCAACTTTGAGGAGATGCGAAAGGATTTAGAAAGAGTGGATTGGGACAATTTGTCTTATAGGAAGGATGCAATAGAGAAACAGAGGTCATTTGCAGGTGAAATTTTTACAGAATCTTTATGTTCCTGCTTGGTTGAAAGGAAAGGTTAAAGGTTTGAGAGAACCAAGGCTTTCAAGGGGCATTGGAAACTGGGTTCGGAATAAGAGAGATATCTACAATAAATATAGGCAGCATGGAGTAAATTAGGTGCTCGAGGGATATAAAGAATGTAATAAGAATCTAATAAGAAATTAGAAAAGCTAAAGAAATTACGAGGTTCCTTTGGCAAGTAAGGTGAGAATAAATCCAAAGGGTTTCTACAGTTATTGTAGCGTTCTCGCTCGGGTGTAACGGAACCCGAGTTAAACGCCGAGGTAAACCGTCGTTAATGAAAACAGGGTCACAGTAAGATTAACCATTTACTGTTCACTCTTCCACATCAACGTATGGTGAAAACTGTTGATAAAACAATACAAGATTGGTACAGTATTTGTTTCCTTCTAGATATCACATTTACATCGTGAATACTTGCAAAGGTGAAACTACAACAACTACATTACATTAAAGGTTCCTTTCATCGTACTCACTTTGAGTGAAAGGTTATTACTGAAGCACCACTCTTCTAGTTAGCATATCTCACCCCTGTACGCCCTCTCGTCACCGCCTGAGATTCCACCAACAATCGTTGTATCATCAGCAAGTGTATAGATGGTAAATGAGCTATGCCGAGCCACACTGTCATGTGTGTATAGAGAGAGTAGAGCAGTGGGCTAAGCACGCACCCCTGAGGTGCGCCAGTGTTGATTGTCAGCGAGGAGGAGATGTTATAACCAATCCGCACAGGTTGTGGTCTTCCAGATATAAAGTCAAGGATCCAATTGCAGACGTAGGAACAGAGCCCGAATTCTGCAACTGCTCAATCAGGATAATGGGAATTAAATGCTGAGCGATAGTCGATGAACAACATCCTGACACGGGTGTTTGTGTTGTCCATGTGGTCTAAAACTGTGTGAAGAGCTATTGAGGTTGCATCTGTCGCTGAATTAATGTGGCGACAGCAAACTGCAACGGATCCAGGTCTCTGCTGAGGCAGGAGCTCAGTCTAGTCATGAGCAGCCTCTCAAGGCATTTCATCACTGCAGATGTTAGTGCCACCGGGCGATAGTCTTTAAGGCAACTCACGTTATTCTGTCCAGTTACTGGTATAAATGTTGGCTTTTTGAAATAAGTGGAAGTTTCTGCCCATAGCAGTGAGATGTTAAAGATGTCCTTGAATACTCCCGTCAGTTAGTTGGCACAGGTTTTCAGAGCCTTACCATGTGCTCCATCAGGACCTTCTACTCGTAAACCTGCTGGATTATGGTGAGCTCTGTCATACCGGTTCACAGTAAACGGAACAAATCCGAGAACAGTACAGCGCAGGAACAGACAGTTCGGCCCATAATATCATGCCAAACCATCCGAAGAAAAATTCAGTTAACGCCCAAAAACTAACTCTTCTGACCTACACACTCACTCACTCACTCCATCCCCGTCATCTAATCCATTTGATCCTAACTTCCAAAACATAACATATTTTTCTTTATCTTCATGACTAAATTTTTCACTTCTGTGGGCATCCAAATTTCTCTTCTCTTTCCATACCTGTCCATCCCTCTAACAGGCAAATAACTTTCCTGTACTCTGTGCAATTAATTCTGTAAACACTCTCCACATGACCGATGTGAATTTGTCAGAAGAGAAGTTACTTCCAATGAACTGCTCTTAGTTCCTGCCTCATACCCTCGTAATTTGCCGTTTTCCAGTTTATAAATATCCCATCCTTATATGTAGCTATCTTGGAAGTGAGGGAGTTGTGGTCTCTGTCACCTTACTGCTCACCCACTGAGAGGGCATCTGAATAGGTTCATTATCCAACAGCAGATAGTAGTAAAATCCCATTAGCTTGATTGCAACCTTTCTGTTCCTGAGTTCTACTCTAATGGACTCAGTGTCTGAACCCTCCACTATGTCTCTCCTGAGTGCGGCTGTGATATTCTCCCTGATTCGTAGTGCAACTCACACCTCTTTTACTTCCTTCTCCAGCTTTTGATTAATCACGCATCCCTGCCCATCTCTCAACCAAATCTCTGTCATGGCCACAGCATTGTATCTCCATGCACTGATTAACGTTCTATGTTCATCAACTTTTCCCTGCATTTAAATACACACCATTCAAACTATATATATATATATATATCTCATCATACCTATTTATTTGATTTTGCCTGGCCGTACTTTCACTGATAACTACCTTTGTGTGCAGTCCTTCAAAAAGTGACCTGGTGTTACGATTCCCGGCCCCCTGCAATACCAGTTTAATCCTCCCGAGTAGCATTAGCCAACAAATTAGTCCAACATTAGTCCAGCATATTAGTTCACCTCCAGGTCAGCTGCTAACCGACCCTCTTCTACAGGTCACTCTTGCCCAGAAATATGTTCCATTGATAGAAGCTTAAACCACTGCCCCCTTTACCGTCTCCTCAGTTTCTCATTCAGTTGTACTATCGTACCATTCTTAGATACACTAGCCCATGGCACTGGGAGTAATCCAGAAATTATAACCTTGTATGTTCTTCTCTTCACCCTATTTCCTAACTCTATATACTCCGCCTGTAGAACCTCTTCCCCTTTTTTTTACAACGACATTGGTGCCAATATGCACCACGGCCTCTGACTGTGCACTCTTCCCCTTCGAAACATCTTGCAGCTGCTTCATTACATCTGGACCCTTGCACCTGGGAGGCAAGGCAGCATCCTGCGTCTCTTTTGTGGCCACAGTATCTTCTGTTTTGTACAGCTAACTACCAAGTCCCTTATGCACTGCCTAACTATACCCTTCCCTGCCACAGGGGGAACCACGAGGGTTTCTCCGCCTCATTTTGAACTTAAAGATCTTCGTAGAATCAGGTACTGGCAAAAGTTCACTAAAGTGATGTGGACTCGGTCTGACTTCTGAATAGAAGGTGATCGCACAAGTCTGACGTCGCAGTACTTCAGTGGTGTAAGGGAAATTACAGTCCTATGAGAGATCAGATGTCAAAAGTAAATTGGAAGGCGGGCGGAACAGGCAGGGCTGATAACAGATCTGAAATTGCAGGGGTTTCCGGGAAACACGAGGAAGATACATGACAGATGAATTCGAAAAAAGTAATAAATATTCATATTGCTAAATTTGTCAAAAGCAAGCTAGCATGCACTATGAAGTTCGTTAGAAAACTACACATTGAAAAATAAAAGAGAAATGAGAATGGATTTAAGACTGCCAGATAATGAGGTCTGAGACAGAATAAAGTGGAACAACGAGATGGTAGATGAACTAAATGAGTATTTTACATCAGTCCTCACTGCGGAAGACAGGTTGAAGGGGGTTAGGTAATAGAAGTGAGTGCAGTTACTATTACAAAGGAGAAGGTGCTCAAAACGCTGAAAGACCTAAAAGTTCATTTGTCATCCGGATCAGATGATCTGCACCCTGGAGATTGTGGAGGCATTAGTATAGGTCATTCAGGAAACATTGGGGTCCAGCGTGTTTCCGGAGGACTGTAAAATTGCAAACGTCTTTCCACTCTAGGAAAGGACAGGGGCAGCAGAAAGAAAATTATAGGCCAGTCAGCCTGAACGCAATGGTTGGGGAGATGTTTGAGTCAATTGTTAAGTGGATGTTATTGTGTACTTTACAGGTAAGTGGTTAATTAAATGTAATGCTGGTAAATACATGGTTATGCACGTTAGTGGAACAAATAAATGAGTAGACAGTTTTCGACATGGAAAGAAAATACAGGAATCAGAGAATACAGGAATCTGCAATGAGTCTTGAAAGTCCTTGTGCAAAACATCCTGAAGGTTAACTTGCAGGTTGCGTCGTCGGCGAGGAAGGCAAATGCACAGGAACAACACGCTGGATGAAATCAGCAGGTCGGGCAGCATCCGTGGAAACGAGCAGTCTATGTTTCGGGCCGAGACCCTTCATCAGGACTGAAGAGGGAAGGGGCAGCGGCCCTATAAAGACGGCGGGGGGAGTGTGGGGAGGAGAATTGTGGGAGGTGCCAGGAGAAAAAACAGTAAGAGGAAAGATCAAGGGGTGGGGGAGGGGAAGCAGGGAGGGGATAGGCAGGAAAGGTGAAGAAGGAATGTAAGGGGAAAGCACTATGGGTGGTAGAAGAAGGCGGAATCACGATAGAGCAGCTAGGCAGCTGCAGGAGGAGGCAGAGTGAAACTGGGATGGGGAAGGAAGGGGGAGGGGATGGTGAAGACACGGCAAGGGTTGGGGCTGAGGACAGAGGAGGGTAAAGAGTGGGAGATCTCAGGAGGAGAGGGGGTTTGGGATGTTCAGGGGGAGCGGGGTGAGGGGAGGAGGAGGGATCAAAGGGAAGGAGTGTGGCTGAGAAGTGGAAAAATTGGATCAGCTATGATTGCATTGGGCAGCAGACATGATGGGCCGAATGGTATAACTCTGCTCGTTTGTCTTCCGGTCTTTCCGTCTTATAAATACAAACAAAAGGCTAATTGGCAGATGGATGACGGGTGAAGATGGAAACTTCTGGCACATAGATTAGAGAAACATACAAAATGCTGAATGAACTCAGCAGGTCAGTCTCCATCCATGGAGAAGAATAAAGCGGCGACGTTTCGACTCGAGACCCTTCAGCAGGACGGGAAATAAGGGGGAAGACACTGTAGGAAGAAGGTGGGTGGAATGAGTCCAAGCTAGCAGTTAAAGGATGAGACAGTTCAGGGTAAATGTGGGATAATTGGAGAGTGGAATGAAGTGAGAAGCTGGGAGATAATTGGCGAAAAGGCAAAGGGATGAAGAATGGGAAAGTGGAGTGGAGAAAGAGAAGGAGGGAGAGACGAGAGAGGCGAAACGTAGGTGACGTGAAGAGATGAGGCAAGAGGGAATCCAGACGGGGAATGATAAAAATAAAACAGAGAGGGAAGGGGATTTTAAAAATCACTGGATTAACAAAATCAGTGTTTATTCCTACAGGTTGGCCACTAACCGTCGGAATATGAGGTGTCCAATCAGAAATTTTACTTATCGCGGCATGAGAGGAGGAGGTGAAACGACATGTCGGAATGGAAATGGGTCATAAAATTCAAATGCTCGACCACTGCGAAATCCTGTATATTATGAAAGGGGCAAAGGAGTTGCTCAAAGCGGTCCCCCAAACTATGTCAGTCTCACCGATGTAGAGATGCCTGCAACGGAACTACCTAATATAATGGATGGCACCGATAGATTGGGCGAGGTGACGTGTTCCCTCACCTGGGAATATTGTTTGGGGTCCTGAATGGGCAGGGGTAGCACTGCTGGTATGTGCCAGTAGGGAAATCAGTGGGTGGAAAATATGCCGAAGGAATCACAGAGAGAGTGGTCCCACTAGAAAACGAAGAGTGGTGCGGGAGAGGGGAAGTGAAGAGACGATTGGTGGGAGAATAGGCGGAAGTGATGGAGAATGACGTGCTGGATGCGGAAGCTCATGGAGTGGCAGGTAAGTACTTGGTAAACTGCATTCCTGTTGGAGAGGAGTGAGGATATGTTCGGGACGGGTGGCGGTGACATGGGGAGTGTGCGAGTAAGGGCAACAACAATGGTAGCGGAAGGGGAACCCGATTCCTTGAAGAAGGGTCCGGGACGATTTGCAATCAACAACACTCTACGCGGGACAATGACTGACAATTTGTATCAATTACTCAGTTAATAAATCATGTTGGTAAATATTGTTCTCACTACCAGAAACTGAGAGCACAATGAGTGAGTCTCCTTCAGCCAGTGCTTGACGCAAGGAGTAGACGAAGCGAAAAGGAATCTCGGAACATCTCTGTTGACGGAGGAAGAAGTTTCTGTCTACACAGCGTCGGTTCCAGTTAACCAGCAAACTTCGGAGTGACCCTGTGAGTTCTCCTGTACCCGGATATCAGATCGCCCAGTCGCATTGGCTTCCGGTTCATAATGTGGTCAGTATTCACGGGGGTTGATTAATTAGTCTTGTGTTCCCTCCTTCGGTATAGACAACAAAGGAGATCTGCGGAAGGCAGGAAAGCCACCCGGACCAGATGGTGCACAAACCAGGGGAATGAAAGAGGCGGCTGAAGAGATCGTGGAAGCATTAATAATGATCTTTTCAGAATCTCTGGAGACTGCAATGTCTCCGGAAGACAGGAAAATTACAAATGTCATTCCACTCTTCCGGAAGGGACAGGGGCAGGAGAAATGAAACATAGGCTAGTTAGTCTGCCCTCAGTGTGTGGACAGCTGCTGGGGACGATGATGCAGGGTGAGGTCTCTGATCACTTGAAGGCACATGATAAAATAGGCCGTAGGCAGCAGAGTTTTCTCAAGGGAAAATCTTACCTGAAAACCTTTTGGAATTCGCTGCAGAAATGAGAAGCAGCACAGACCGAGGTGAGTCGGTGAATGTGCGCTTGATGCTCAGAATGTCTACGGCAAAGTGTCACGCGTGTGGCCTCTTAACAAGCCATGCGATCGCGGTAATGCAGAAAAGATTCGAGCATGGATAACACATCGGCTAATTGGCAGGAGGCAAAGCTGGAGAATACAGGAAGCCTGTTCTCGTTAGCTGCAAGTGTCCAATTGTGTTCATAGGGGTCTGTGGCGGGGTCAATTCTTTTTACGTTGCATATCAATGATCTGGATGATGGTTTTGTTGCAACGGTTGCAAACATATCAAGATGTCGAGGGGCAGGTTGTTTTTACGAGGTGGACAGGCTGAAGAAGGACTTGAACAGAGAACTGGCAAAGAATTGACAGATGGAATACATATCGGGAAGTTTATGGTCATGCACTTTGTTAGAAGAAATGAAAAGGTTGATGATTTTCTAAATGGAGAGAAAATACAAAACTACCGAGTCGCAAAGGGACCCGGCAGCCCTTGGGCAGGATTTCGTCAGGGTTAATATGCAGTTTGTGCCTGTGCTGAAGTAGGGAAACGGGATGTTAACCTTCGTTTCAGGAACACTAGAATATAAAAGAGAGGATGTAATGCTGAGACTTTAGAAGCACTCGTGAGGCTTCACTTCCTGTAAGTGAGTAGTTCCCGGTGCACTGTCTTAGAAAGAATGTGCTGAACTGGAGAGGGTTCAAAGGAGGTTCCCGAAAATGATCTCTAGTCAGCGGAATTCAGAAGAATCAATGCTGCCCTAATGGAAACCTATTGAATGGTGAAAGGGTTCAATAGAGTGGATGTGGAGAGGATGTTTCCTGTGGTGGTCGAGTCTATGATCAGAAGACACAGTACCAGAAAGGAAGGGTTTCCTTTTAGAATGGAGATAGGGAGGAGTTTCTGCAGCCAGAGAGTGAGGAATCTGTGGAATTCTTTGTCGCAGGGAGCTGTGAGGACTAGTCTTTATGTATATTTAAGGCAGAATTGACATATTTTTAATTGGTAAGGGGCATGAATGATATGGTGAGAAGGGAGTAGAATTTTGGTCGCAAGATATCATGGCACCAGTCATGATAAAATGGCGGAGCCTACTCGATGGGAAAAGGGCTTACTTCTTCCCCTATGTCTTGGAGTCTTTTGATCCAACCGATAAGCTCAGAGGAGCAGGTTTCAATTTTTTTGTGGTCATAAGACTACATGATATACGACGAGAAGGAGGCTATTCGGACCATCGAGTCTGCTCCGCCATTCAATCATGGGCTGATCCAATTCTTCCAGTCACCCCCACTCCCCTGCCTTGGCTAATTAAGAACCTATCTATATCTGCCTTAAATGCACCCAATGACTTACTCTCTACAACAAATCCTACCGATTTACCACCCTCTGACTGAAGTGCTCTCTCCGCATCTCTGTTCTAAATGGACGTCCTTCAATCCTGAAGCCGTGCCCTCTTGTCCTAGACTCCCCTACCATGGGTAATAACTTTGCCATATCTAATCTTTTCTAGCCGTTTAGCATTCGTAAAGTTTCTTTAAGATCCCCCTTCATTCTCCTGAATTCCAAGGAATACACCTCAGAGCTGACAGACGTCACCCATACGGTAACCGTTTCATTCCTGGAAGTATTCTCGTGAATCTTTTCTGAACCCTCTCCAATGGCAGTATTTCCTCCTTTCCAAAATACGGAGCCCAAAACTGCATACAATGCCCCAAGTGTGGTCACACGAGTATCTTATAGAGCCTCAGCATGACATCCCTGCTCTTATATCCTAAACCTCTGAAAATGAATGCTATCATTGCATTCGCCTTCTTCACAACTGACACAACCTGGAGGTTAACCTTTAGGGTATCCTGCACATGGACTCCCAATTCCTTTTAAATCTCTGAAATTTGACGTCTCTCCACATCGAAATAATAGTCTGACTCACAACTTCCCTTTACAATTCTAAAATTTGAAGTCTCTCTAAATAGCTATCATTTATAAATAGTTAATGAATGCTCGCATGTCGCCTAATGATAGGGTTCAACGCACCAGGGAAATAGAACATCAACATTCACTTTCAGGTGATCAATGGAGTCAAATTTATTATCTAGTTAATAATTCATCTGTCTGAGCACGCCATTCCTTAACTCAGTTTAAGATAGTACACAGGTCCCATATGTCCAAAGATAAATTGGCGCGAGTTCTTCTTTTCTCTAATATAAGCCCTATTTGTGACAGATGTCACGCAGAGGTGGCTACTCTGACTCATATGTTTTGGTGCTGTGTAAGCTTAAATAATTTTTGGAGCGATGCGTTTATAATACTATCCAATGTTATAGATGTGGATGTTCAACCCAATTCACTTACGAAAATTTTTGAGATTATTCCAGAGGAGCAGGTAGAGTTTCTGCTTCCACTCAACGTGTGATGGCCTTTTCAACCTTACTGGCTAGGAGAGCTATCTTGTTATACTGGAAAGATTCTAATCCCCATACTGTTTTTATTGGCTCTCCTACATTATGTCATGTTTCAGTTTGGAGAGATTAGAAGCCGGACGTTTAAATGCATCGTTTAATTTTGAGCAAGTCTGACGACCCTTTATTCAATTTTTCATATGATTGATTGATTGATTTATTTATTTATTTATTTATTTATTTATTAGTTTATTTATTTTTCTTTATTCTCTTTAGGGAAAATCCTTATTTTCTGCGAAGCTTCGGAGGTGACTGGAAGGATGTTTTCTCTCTTTCCCTTTCTTCTAATTTTATCCTCAAATGGACTGCCCAACCTTTCTTTTCTTTTCCTTTTTTGTTCCTTTTTTTTGGCTCCAGTTTAGTTTAGTGTTTTTTTTTCCGTTTATTAAATAAAATTTCCAATTTTTTTTACGATTTGTTAAAAGGAGTTTCTTGATTATATTGTATATGTAACAGCGTAACATTATACTGATCTGATTTTAACAATATATACGTACTTTGTATTATCTGCTTGCTAAAATTTCTCCTCTGATTTATACATTTTTGCTGTATAGATATACATTTATACAATAAAACGATTGAAAAATGAAATGAAATGAAGACTCTCCCCCATCGAAATAATAGCCCGGTTGTTTATTTCTTCCAACGAAGTGTATGGGCAAACATTTTCGAAGTTTGTATTGCATTTGCCACCTCTTTGCCAGTTCCCTAAAATACCTAAGTGTCTCTGCAAACTTTCTATTTCCTCAACATTACCCGCTCTTCCACCTATCTCTGTACTATCGGAAAATTTAGCCACAAGTCCATTAATCGCATAGTCCAAATTATTTACATACATTGTAAAAAGCAACGGTCCCAAAACTGATCACTGTGGAACTCCACTGGTAAAGGGCAGCCAGCCAGAACAAGGATCACTTTACTCCAAAGCTCTGCTTTCTGCTGATCAGCCAAAGCTCCATCCATGCTGTTTACTCCCTTGTAATACCACAGGCTCTAATATTGCTAAGCAGCCTCATGTGCTGCACTTTGTTAAAGGCTTTCTGAAAATTCAAGTACACAACATCTACTGCATCTCCTTTGTCCACCCTGCTTGGAAACTGTAGTACGTTAGTCAAGAAAGATTTTCATTCCAGGAAACCATGCTGGCTTTGGCCTATCTTGTGTGCCTCCAGGTATTCCATAACCTCATCCCTAACAACCGATTCCAAAATCTTCCCAACCACTGATGTCAGGCTAAAAGTCCATAGTTGCCTTTCTGCTGCCTCCCACCCTTCTTAACTGGCGGAGTAACATTTGCAATTTTCCAGAAATCTGGTACAATGCCAGAATCCATCGATTCTTGAAAAATCATTAGTAATCCCTCCGCAATCTCCAAATGACCAAAGCATATCAACTGTTAATGACCAAAGCATGGCAATTGTCAAGCAGCTCGCATTAATGTATTTCAAAGCGTCAGCATTACGTAAGTACAAAGACCAAGCCCCTGCTGATCACGCCACATTCGTGACTGGTAAGTATAAAGGGATACTTGTTACGTTGCGATTCCGGACTATTCTGGCACGGAAATGTTACTGAGATGAGGAGAACATCTAAATCATTCTACAACTATTATATTGCATTTAGCGTCTGATGCTGATATTCAGAGACAATAACATGAAACATAACTGCCGTCGAAGCCGAGGCAATAATGATGAATTTCGGATTATATAATAATATATTTTTATATATTATGTATGTTTTAATACAATGCAGAGATTTTGTCAACAGTTTGCCCACTGCACGAATCAGATTAATTCCTGTTCAAATGCTCAAATACCTTGTAATCAGCCATAGTTTATTGAAGTTTTATGACATCCCAGTCAGAAGTCTTTCCATGAAGATATTAATAAGTTGATCCCTGTTCCTTAATACCCGCTGATGACTGGAGAGTGAGATTCTGAAATAGCAATCGCTTGAAACTCAAATCAAATACTCTTCCAAATCGGTGAGATTCATTCCTGTTCGTAGGCTTAGATACGGTGTAATCAAATACAATGGATTGAAATTTCACGATATCCGAGTGAATTACATTCCTTGATGATAATAATAATTTAAACCCTGTTGCCTTACTTCCGCAAATCGTTTGAACAGTGAGATACCAAAACACGGTCGCCTGAAGCTCAAATAAAATACTATTTTAATTAATCGTTTTGAAGTTTTGAAGCTGCAAGAAGGAATAATTCTGTTTGCATTTTATTTGCAAATCTTTCCCGTCGCTACAAGCAGATACTTTACGCCATTCTTCAGCTCCTCCCTGAATTTTCTCTGTGTCAGGCCATAGATACACGTGTTGGTGCAGCAACTGAGAGAAGACAACATAAACCCACATACCTGCAGGATGAATGGCGGTGAGCTGAAATATCTGTCGGTGTAGAAATAATTTTCGGATTGCCAGCTCACAGAATACACAGCATAGGGCATCCAAAATAATATGAAATTGGCTGAAAGTGCGAACAACAGTATCATAGACTTTCTCCGGTTTGCTATCTCCGGATCATTACAATTTTCACTGCTTTTTCGCAGTACCTGACGAACTCTATTTGTCGCTATGATACGTTTGACGGTTGAAACATTAAAGAGCACAATTAAACATATTGGTAGTAACGGTGTTATGATGATGTCAAATACCTCGTAGACTTTCCACAGGGGTGATGTGAAATATTCAGCTGTAGAAACACAACGCCATCGATCCATTGAAAAGTAATATGGAATTGCCTGGGCACAACACGCTGCACTCACTGTTGCTACCACCACAGTCGCTGTTCTCTCGGTGCAATATCGGTTCCGCAGCTTCTCACAGCAAATGGCGACGCACCGATCAAAAGTGAAAGCTACCGTCAACCAAACAGAACAGTCCAAGCTGGCGAGACTCAGGACATGTAGCAGAGAACACGTCGGAGTTACGAGCAAGAAATTAGCAAATGAATACATATAATTTATCCTCTGTAGTATAATAACAATGATAACCACCATCAGATCGGCCACCGCCATGGCCACAAGGTAGAGAGTGATGCATTTGGACAGACCGCACTTCCCGCGGGACAGGATCACAATCGCCGTTAAATTAACTGAAATAAATTATTAAAACATACCATCGGTAACCGCAGAATGATTCGTGTGATTTTATTTGCATACCGTGAGCAATAGTCGAACGGGTCATAGTTTGGCGTCAGGGTATCATTCCACGTAATACACGATTAACATCTCGCCAGCTACACATCCAGCAGTTAATCGGTTCTGTTATGTAGTTCTTAACGGGCCGTATCCCAGACAGGGAAGGCGAGGTTATCAAGAGCTGTCCCTAATAGGAAAGCGTCTTGCGGAAAGCGGCACGGATGGCGGAATGATTGCTTTTAATTTCAGACAATATGACGTAATTACAATTCTTTAAAACAGATTATTTAATTGGCTTCTGTTTAAAATGAAATTATTTCACAATTACATCGAATAAAGATCATGAATAAAGATTATGAAGGACCCCATCCACCCCTCATACAATCTCTTCTCCCTCCTGCCGTCTGGGAAATGGCTCCGAAGCATTCGGGCTCTTACGACCAGACTATATAACAGACTATATAACAGTTCTATCTATCAGACTATCAGACCATCAGACTCATCAATACCCGAAGCCTGGACTGACACCTTGCCCTACTGTCCTGTTTATTAATTATTGTAATACCGGTAGTTTTGTGCACTTTATGCAGTCCAGTGTAGGTCTGTAGTCTAGTATAGCTTTCTCTGTGATTTCATTTTTTATTACTTAGTTCAGTCTAGTTTTTTTGCACTGTGTCATCGAAACCATGGTCCTGAAAAACGTTGTTTCATTTTTACTATGCACTGTACTAGCAGTTATGGTCGAAATGACAAAAAAAGTTGACTTGACTTGAATGCATTTTAAATCCATATTCACACGCTACGCTCTCTGTCAGAACAAAGGACATGCCAGCGATGTGTCCTGAATACTAGATCCCACGAAAAAAGAGATGCCAAACTTGCGAATGGGCATCACGGGTGAGCTAAACAGAGCTTTGCCGAGACAGTTGTGATCAGTGAATTAATCGTGGGAAATGTGCATGCTCATAAAAGTTAAAATGAATTGGAAAGCAATGCCCGAACATTAAATACCGCACATTCAATAATAATTGTTGGGATCGTTAAAAAGAAAATGAGAAAGGGGGAAGCCACTGAACGGGAGGTTAATACAACAGGGCACACATGATACTCCTCACTTCAGCAGACAGTCGCGCTGGAAAGGACAAAGTGATGGAGTAATGGCCGCAGCCGCTGGTTTGAGGAGAATCCTATTCTTCTTTGGAGAAACAGATAAATAATTGTCCGTCAGACTACTCTGAAAAATCATATTTCATCTGCATGGCTGCGTTTTCTCCGCTATCGGGGAGGGCCCATGAGAAAGAGTCACGTTCGCTGATTGAACATCAATGGCAGATACCAAGGTAAATCCACTGAAACATTCAGGATCGAGGTACCTCGGAGGGTTGGCCACATTTAATGTAATTTCAGAACAAATAGACAAGGGCGCGGGACCGTTAAACCATTTAATTATTTCACTGAATAATACTGCAGAGGTTATGTATTAATTTGGATTTTAAACCTAAACCACCTGGAACATAAAAAGACGATTTTATTTAAATTCCTTCAGCTTATGATGACAGGGGAGGAAGAAGTAATTTAACACGGGGAGATGTGGGAACAGCTGATAATACTTTGGGATTTAATAACTGAGGTGCATCAAGTCTCCTCGTCCCTACAGTGAACTTTGAGGATTTTATGAGAGGAATCGTGCCGGGAAAGCCGGACGTCAGAGGAAGATATTACGTCACAGGGCGGGCTCAGCGTTGACCGGATCTGGTGAGTCAGTACTGTCGCTATCAGGATGTTACGCGAAGTGGTATCTTTGCAAACTGATCTGATGAAGTCCTGCTGAAGGGTTTCCTCGAACATTTCTTCCTCTACATAAATACTGCTTGTTCGACTGAGTTTCGCCGGCATTGTGGGTGCGGTAGTTTCGGTCTGCGCGTTTTGTAAGCATGCTTAAATATTTCTGGCATACAGTCGTGTCCACGATAGTATAAAACTGTATCAAACACCTAAATAATATATCAGTGTAAGATTAAACATATTAATTAACGAGATTTACAAGTAGAATTATAATTAGAGTGAAGGTTTCTTTTCACCGTCCAATGCACTGGACCGCAAATGCAACAATGAATCGAGGTTCTTTTAGTCTACCATACCCCGAGAGTAACACAAACACATAACATTACCCGGAATTCCGAGCGCAGCAACCACCGGGCAGTAAATTCTGACGATGTTGTAAATTGCGGAGTATCCCATTTTCTACGTGAAGCAACGATCGGTTGCACAAAATGTCCCAAATGTCTGCATGCTCTGATTCAAAGAGTTTTTATACACCAGTCGGAACCGCGCTTAAATCACTTAGTGCTCCCATTCGTCTGATTAGACACAACCCAATGAACAAACACGCAGTATAACTACTTATTGAGTCATTGTCGTTTATATTTAGCTCTTCAAAGAGAATTAGAAGGACATTCATTTAATCCAGTTTCGAAACATATTCCGTGGAGAGGGTCAGTGCAGCTCTGGTTTGCAATGCTCGAATCGTGCATGGAAAGACATAAAAACAACAGAGTAGCCGCAGTGGCGACTTTCATTTTCCCTGGGACTACATTAGTGCCCAACACATGTCCTTTGAAGTTACCCGTCTGACCTCAAGCTCATGGCCTGTGATATGAAACCCTTTATCTCTCGGAGAATGACAGCTATTCGCTCCCCAATCTATGACTCTCAGGGTCTCATAAACTAGTATCAGGAGCTTTCCTCAGCTTTCCCCGCTCCAGAGCCCGTCATGGCATGTGCTTTCTCAGTCACTCCATCAACATGGGAGTCAGTTTCCGTCGGATACAGAGTTGGACCCGAAGGTTTCTCTGTACGTCAAATTGTTTAAAGTCGTATCATCAGCGGTGTTTTATCTCTTATCATTTGGTTTTCAAAGATGCAATGACACAGACTTGTTCTCAATAAACCCATCTGGTGATTCTCTCTCCACATCCGCAAGGGAAATATATCCTGCTGTATCCCTTCTAAACAATCCATAATGCCACCAATCGTTGTATCATCGACAGACAGAGCATTCCACCCACACACAGGGCACGAGAACATCTGCAGCTGCTGGAAATCCAACCAACGCACACACACAATGCTGGAGGAACTCAGCAGGCCAGGCAGTGACTACGGAAAAGAGAAAACATTGAACGTTTCTGTCAGGACAGAAGTGCAACCACCCATATCTTCATGCAAGTCACAGACATGCAGAGCGAATATCTCCAATCAAGTATTATACTCTCGATTGAATGGTGAAAAACACACTTTTGAAACCTAACAAGTGAAGAGAGCATGTTGTTACATGAAGTTCAATTGCATGGGTGAAGCAGTGGCTGATTTGCAGGAATCAAAGAGCAGGAACACAGGGAGAATTTCTGGCTGATACCGCTGATTACAGGGCTGATGCCGACAGGGGTTTGTGTTAGGATCGTTTCTTTTTACATTATATGTCAATACTGTGGCTGAAATCCTGTCATTTCACATTTCCCCCTCCCCCCCACTACTTAAATCTCTTCCTTTTGTTTAGTCCTGACGAAGGGTCTCAGTCTGAAACGTCGACAGCGCTTCTCCCTATAGATGCTGCCTAGCCTGCTGCGTTCCACCAGCATTTTGTGTGTGTTGTTGTTTGAATTTCCAGCATTTGCAGATTTCCTCGTGTTTGCTGAAATCCTTGATGGCTTTGTGGTCAAGTGGGTAGACTTTAGAAAGTTTGAGGAGGCAGAGAGCCGTGGAAGGACAGATACCGGTGAGGAGAATGGACAAAGAAGTGATGGATGAAATACATTGTCGGGAAGTGGATGACCAAATATCCAACAACAACTGAGGTGCTGAGGGACTTGGAAGTCCAAGTGCAGGATTCTCTAAAGCTTTGTTGCAGGTTGAGTCAGTCGTGACGAAGGCAAACGCGATCCTCCATTAATTTCAGGAAGATTAGAATATAAATGCAAGGATTAAATGGTGAGGCTTTATAAAACACTGCTGAGGTTTCACGTCAGGCGTTGTGAACCGTTTCGATACAGTCATCTTCGAAAGGATGTGCTGAAACAGGAGAAGTTTCAAAGGCCATTCACGAAAATGACTCCGGGACTGAAGGACGTGTCATATGAAGAGTCTTTGATGGCTCTGTGAGATCATCGGTTCCGGGAATGGAAGTAGAAATGAAGAGCACATATTACATGATGTCAGAATGAAATGTTCAGAGGGACCTGGGTGTTCTTGTATAGAAATAACTGCAGATACAGCAGGGAATTGGATGGCCAAACAGAATTGTTTTGTGGTGCAGGATGGTTGAAATACGATGGCAGAAATGTCTCGCAGGGACAATATCAGAATGGCTGATCAGTTATCCCTCTCAGTGCCGTTCTTATGCCTCCTCCCCTGAATATCAGGAACCTACGAACTTCCGCTTTATATATAGAACACAAGAAAATCTGCAGATGCTGGAATCCAAGCAACACAGTTCCCGATGAAGGGTCTCGGCCTGATCTCCCTAAAACCTATAAGGATCGAGTTGATGTCAGGAGGATGTTTCCTATCATGGATGACTGGAGGGCTGTCCATTGTGAATAGAGATGAGGAGGAATTCCTTTAGCCCCAGGATAGTGAGTCTGCCACAGGCAGCAGTGGACGGTAAAAAATTGAGCATATCTAAGGCGGAGCAACAAACACATATTGCTGGAGGAACTTAGCAGGCCACGGAGAATCTATGGAAAACAGTAAACAGTCGACGATTCAGGCTGAAACCCTTCATCAGGACCTGTGTTGCTCAAAGGTCCCTACAAATTCTTCACTGTTCTAATTATGGACTGCCGGCCATGGGGTTGTGGAAAATAGGACAAAGGGATCCTTATCTTATTCTCAGATGATGATGAGAGGGCGTATTGGAGCGAGTTGCGCCAACTAGTGGAGTGGTGTCGCAACAACAACCTCCCACTCAACATCAGTAAGATGAAAGAAATGATTGTGGAGTTCAGAAAGGGTAAGACGACCGTTCACATACTAATCCTCGTAGAGGGATCAGAAGTGGAGAGACTGAACAGTTTCAAGCTCCTGGGTGTCAAGATCTCTAAGGATCTAACCTGGTCCCAACATACCGATGCTGTTATAACGAAGGCAAGACATCGGCTACACTTCATTAGCAGTTTGAAGGGATTTGGAATGTCAACAAATACTCTCAAAAACTTCCATAGATGTACCGCGGAGGGCATTCTGAGAGGCTGCATCACTGTCTGGTATGGGGGTGGAGGTGGGGGTTGGTGGGTGGTGCACAGGAACGAAGAAGCTGCAGAAAACTTTAACCTTAGTCGACTGCAGCTTCGGTACTAGCCTACAAATTACCCAGGACATCTTCAAGGAGTGGTGTCTCAGAAAGGCAGCGTCCACTATTAACCTCCATCACCCAGGAGTTGCCCTAGCCTCACTGTTACCATCAGGTAGAAAATACAAAAGACTGAATACACAAACTCAGCGATTCAGGAACAGCTACTTCCCCTCTTCCTAAATGGACATTGAACCCTTGGACACTACTTCACTTTTATATATATATATATAATCTATTCAATATACAGTACCTATACTGTAAAATTATTATTTATTATTATTTTTATTGCTTTGTTTTTTACTTCGATTTTATGGACTGCTGCTTAGTTAACACATTTCACGACACATGCCGGTGATAATAAACCTGTTTCAGATTCTGATTCCCCCATTTCAGACTTCACACTCACAAATGAATCCTGAAATTGAACGAAGGGCCTGTTCCTGTGCTGTACTGTTCTATGTTCTCTGTTCCCTGTTCAGAAGAGTGAGGGGAGATCTCAGGGAAACACAACATTCTTTCAGGGCTCAGCAGGCAGGATTAAAAGAGAATGGATCCCTTGCCTGAGGAGTGAAGGACTGGGTAGTGGGGGATGGCTGGTGGTGGGAGTCCGTGGAGTCTCGTCATACAGTTAATTTAAAGTCACACAGCCATTCGTTGTAAAGTATAGAATTTTTGCCCTTTGGCCTATCAACTCTGTGCTGGCCTATTTACCCACCTATATTCAACCTAATGGTTGACATTAGGTCAGTCTCCTTCTGTGTCTTGCCTGTTACAGTGTCAGTCCCAGTGTATTTTAAACAGAGGACTGAAGGCAGTCCTTCAGGGAGTCGGTGCTGGTGTCGCGGTTGTTTGTCATTCATATTAATGATTTGGGTGAGAATGTAGGTGACATAGATAGTAGGTTTGTGGATGACACTAACATTCACGGTACAGTGAACAACGAAGAGGGATCTCTATGTTTAGAGATCAACTTGATCGACTCTAGAGTTGGGTGGAGTGACATGTTGAAAAATAGATCTTTGCAGGTACGTGGATAAGAAAGGTGGAAAGGAATAACTGGTAAATGAGACTAGCTCAAGTTGGTTGACAAGAGCTGCCCGAGACTCCCCTCACTTCCTGGGACCGCGCTGTCCGAGTGTTCCCACAATCCCGGATATTCTCTAATTCTCTGCTTTCTTCCCCACCACTCCAGCCTCTGTCACCCTGGATGTGGAAATGGCGAGTCCGTGGCTAGAACTTTCTGAGATTCGGAAGAGTGTGAGATGGACAGATAACAGGAGGGAAATCCCTGATATCAGGAAGAGATTCACAGACTGAGCTTGTGTGCTGGGATCTTGCACGAGGATTAATAAGTCCCCCTGCACCTCCGGTATTTCAATTTTCTCACCAGTTAAATAATAACTCGCATTATTTTGACCAAAATGCATTAATATACATTTCCCATCACCGTATTCATTCTGCCACTTTTTAACCAATCTTCCAATTCGTCTAAGTTCTGCTGCAATTGAATTGCTTCCTCAGCACTACCTACTCCTCCACCTATCTTCATACCATACGCAAACTTTGCCACAAAGCCATCAATTCCATTATCTAAACTGTTGACAAATTATGTGAGAAGTAGCCTCATGTGTAGTACCTTATCAAAGTCCTTCTGAAAATCCAAGTAAATTATATCCACCGCTCCTTTTCAGTTCCTCAAAGCCCTCTAAAGGATTTTTTGGGCACGATTTCCTTTTACAGTATCAATGCTGGCATTGAATTAGTTCAACATTAGTCTCCAAATACCTTGTCACCTCATCCTCGATAAAAGACTACAATACTATATTAGATTATTACCAATGCATCCATTATCTCTTCAGCATCCTCTAATGGGAGTCTGCGATCAAGTCCATCCGGTCCAGATGACTTGTCCACGTTAAGACCTTTGAGGACGTCTACCACTTTTTCATTTGTAATACCAAAGTCAATCACTTCTTCTTCTTCTTCTTCTTCTTCTTCTTCTTCTTCTTCTTCTTCTTCTTCTTCTTCTTCTTCTTCTTCTTCTTCTTCTTCTTCTTCTTCTTCTTCTTCTTCTTCTTCTTCTTCTTCTTCTTCTTCTTTCCATTGAAATCCGATGACGATGTCCACTCCTTTAACAGTGAGATTTTTGATGACTATACAGTCCTATCCTGGACCCACAAGTTCTATTGCAGGTGGGACATGTATATGTGGTAGTGGTGGCAACCATGGCTGCATTTCTCCTGGCTCTCTTCTGCTGTCTTCTGGTTGTTCCTTCCATCTCCAGAATACGAACCCCGTCCCTACACGGCTGTCGCCAAGTATTACGGTCAGCAGCAACATCCTCCCGATCCTCGGGTCTGACCTTTCACTTCCTTAAAGCATTCTTCATCTGATCCTTACAGCGCTTCTTCGGCCTTCCAGCTGAGTGTCGACCATGATGTAGCTGGCCGTATAACAATCTGCGGAGTCGCCCACATGGGGGCATGCTTATCACCTGCCCCAGCCACTGCAGCTGACTCTGGGTGATCATGCCCTCAATACTTCTGCAGTTGGTCTTCACAAGTATTTCAGTGTGAGGCACCCGCTCTCGCAAGGTAATTCCCCGGATGCACTAGAGGCAGCTTATGTGGCAGTGCTCCAAGGACTTGATGTGACGGCTGCAGGTTACCCAAGCTTCAAAGCTATAAAGGAGGGTGGTGATACAGACCGCTTGGTGTACAGCTACCTTTGTGGAGGGACGAAGCATCCTGTTCTGAAAGACTCTACGCCTAAATCCTCCAAAGGCAGCTGATGCCTGTTTAATGGCGGAGGATGTTAACAAATTTATTGGGACAGCCAAACGTGAGAAGGACATCCCATAAGAGCTTTCTTTGCACAATGTCGAATGCTTTGGAGAGGTCGACAAAGGTCATAAATAGGTCATGATGTTGCTCCCTGCACTTTTCGTGAAGCTGCCGGGCTGTGAAGATCATGTCGATCGCGCTCCTGTTCTTCCGAAACCCACACTGCGATTCAGGCAGCATTGACTCGGTGATGTTACTGCTGAGTGTCTGAAGTATCACCTTACCCAGGACCTTTCCAGCAACAGAAAGGAGTGATACGCCCCTACTATTGCCGCAGATGCCCTTGTCACCCTTATTCTTATAAATGACAACGATGTTTTCATTTCTCCATTGCTGTGGGATGTTCTCGTCAGTCCAGGCCTTGGTGATGTACTGGTTTAGGGTGCGCATACACATGTACCCTCCGTTCTTCAGTAACTCAGCAGGGATA